>NW_020451079.1:266938-336543 GCF_003343035.1 Apteryx rowi
CAAAGAAGAAGAAGAGAGGAGAGGAGAGGAGAGGAGAGGAGAGGAGAGGAGAGGAGAGGAGAGGAGAGGAGAGGAGAGGAGAAATGCCAAAGGAAGAGAGAGATTTTGAAAAAAAAGTGGGTGTAGGTGACTATTTTAACCTTTTTTGAAGATGTATTTGTCTTTAAATGATCTCATAGGATTTGGTAACCCTAATCTGGATACAGTGGAATACTATTTATGGCTCTACTGCATCAATCAAGTAATGAAAAAAAATCATTCAGAAATTTTACTTTCCTTTAAAGATAATATTCAGTGGCAATTATAATCAAATAGCTGTGGCACTCTGCACAGTAGCATGGAGCAGAAGAAGAAAAATTGTCTGGAGAAACTGAAAATGATAGTTTGGAATATTTCCCTCATACACTTAATGATAATGCACTTAAAATAAAAAGGAGTTTTTCTTGTGTTACTATTCATAGCCAGGTGAAGACTGCAACTGAATGCTTTTCACCATACTTTCAGTTTCAAAAGTGCCAACAGGACTTAGGAGCTACTGTGCAAAACTGTTCTTTCATTCAAGCTACCATTTTTTCATGTATACAAAAATATCTGTGCCATCCTAGTTCTCTCCCTATATCAAAAATATTTTTAAAACAACAACAACAACAACAACAACAACAACAACAAAACAAATTGCTTCTTGAGCTGTGAAACAAGTTGTTTCTCTCAGGCTGCCATAACATAGTATTGGCACAATTAATTTCCTGCCTGGGTAGTGGTCATCTGATGAACTCTGCAATCGTCTCTGCAGCAAAGGTTGTACAGGTCCTTCTCATTGTTCCCCTCACATAAATGGAGGTTGTTCTAGCTTCGCATGTAGGTTCTTCAGAAGATCTTATGTCAGCTTTTGCTGAAGCAATGCTGTCAATTAACCTGGGGCTTTAACAAATCCCTTTTTGGGGGGGGTGGAGGGGAGGGAAGGCTTAGGATGATCTGGAGCTATGTCACATCAGTTAGTCTATGTTTATGAAGACAATAACAAATTCTGGTATATTCACAGACATTTTTTTCGTCTCTTAGGGAAAATTGTTGTCCACTTTCCTGTCCTGTTACTTTTCTGTGTCTGTATCTGTTTTTGCCTCTGGACCTGACAGCTCCTTTTGATATGACCTTTTTTACCATATATCCACTGCCACATTCCTTACACTTTGAACGATTTTCATTCCTATTTGTCATATTGTGTAGTTTATTGGTTAATTTTCTGCTTGCTGAATTATTTATCTTTTAGGTTATGTTTGCAACATAATCAGAGCTAAGGTAGCAGCATGATGAAAAACCTTACGCAATATTTGCTTACATAGGACAGAAATTATAGTAATGAAGAATGTACTATAGTAACAAAGTATGAACTTCAGGTTGTGCATGTCCAGGAGGAAACTTGGGCTAAGGTTACTAGACTCTGCTGAAATGCAGGTTCCCCATCTTCATGGCTACTGCCATTCCTACCGGCTACATGAAGGTTCACGGGGATATGCATGTCTGTGATTCTGTTACACATCCCAAGCAGTTTTAATTTGGTAGATCTTAGGTATCTCATAATCCTTTGCAGTGTATGCATAAAACGCCTTACGCATCCTCTTTGCTGTTTAAGTATCTGGAAGTACTTCTGATTGTTGGTCTATTGTTTAATAGAGTGAAAACACCTCAGGTATATGGTGTTGCATAAAGATATTAGCCCATGATCTGAAACCCAAACCATATTTTTTGTATTCCAGTTACTTCCAAAAGCTGACCATTATCCATTTATTACCCATAATATTCTTCTCCCTAGGCTTGTATCCAGCCCTTCTAAAGCACATTTGATTTTTATTTATTTATTTTTTTCAATACCAATTTGCTGGTAGTGGTTACAATAAGATATTCCCTTTAAGGCACTTTTCTCAACCCACATAGTCCTATGCTTTTCTTAATAGTCTTGCACAACTTAAATCCAGACTACTGTGCCAGATCTCTCTCTTTTTATCAGCTTCTCAACAACCTCAGCCTATTAACATTATGACTATGCACCTTTGTCCTGCTTTATTTCAGTTTCTTCTTTAGTACTGTCCCTTACATCTAAAAGCAAAGCTATATAGAAAAGAAGGACATTATTATGGTCAATTTTAAAGGAGACTGGAGGAAAAATGACTTTTTCAACGAAGTTTATAATTAGAAATATATATTATTATTATAATTCAATTTTTAATTGAAAACCAAATATGAAATTTGGGCTTTTGTTTTGTAGATAAAAACTCAGTAATCTTCAAAACTAAACCAAGGCATATTTCAGTTGCACTTGTGCGCACCTTGGAAAACAAAAACAAAAACAAAAACTTTTCCACTGAATATTTCTTTCTAGACAGAAATTTCCCATTTCTCCCTTATGATGTGCTTGCTGGTTTATATAATGCCCCTTGCCTTTCCCCTAAAATCTGTTTTTTAAGGTATTCTTCCAAAACAGTATATAACCCAAACATCTTCCTGCACAGCTATAGCAATAATGGACAGTAGAAAACTTTCAAATAAATAAGTAGCACCTATGTTGATTTAAATGCTCTACCCACCTGAATTTTTGTTTTAATTCCTTTTCCAGTCTTTTCTCTCTTAATTATCTGTTCAGATGATAAGTGGTGTTGAGATGACACTTTTTTCAGACACTTATTCATGAAGTTATGAACTCACTCCTACTGCTGTATCAATTCCTATTATTATTTGCAGAACTAAGTCAGTGAGGTAGGTTTTATGCAAAGTGGAGTTTTTTGTTTTTTGTTTTTTTGGATGATGTGAGCTCCCTGAGTCTCAGAAACTAAATTCGTTGCTCAAAAATGAAAGCCACAGCCTGAAAATTGAATCTCTGAAGATAGCTTAATTTCTTTGTTGTGGCATTATGCCATACCTTTATGAATTGCATGTTCCATTTTTCTCATTTAAGCTCAAGTTATTCCTGTTAAGAGCTGCCATACTCCTTGGTGCTTCAAGCTGCTTCACCCATGGAGTGAACTGACTCCTCAGGAGAGGTGGGGAGTACATCTCTGTTCATTTTTTTAAGAAAGAGCTTGTTTATTCTCAAGGTCCAGTTATGTTCTCAAGTAAAGGAAGAGAGGTGAAGCCCCTTTCTATAGACGTCTACATCCCCTAGTAAAACAGAGGAAGAACAGTCATGGTATTTCAGTAGTTGTTCAGACCGTATCTCCCTCTGTCCTCCAGGGACCTCATCACTGCAAGAAGAAACCATCCTGAGCTTGTTCTTTTACATGCAATAACTTTTTTTTTTCCTATCATTGTGGGGACTCTAAACCAAGATTACATCCTCAGATTTCTGAATAGGAAATTTCACTGAAATAAAGGAAAAGCACTTCTTCACTGTGTAGGAACAGGTTGCCCAGAGATGTTGTGGAGTCTCCACCCTTGGAGGTATTACAAACCCAGCTAGACATGGCCCTGTGGAACCTGCTCTAGTTGACCCTGCTTTGAGCAGGGGGGTTGGACTAGACGATATCCAGAGGTGCCTTCCAACCTCATCCATTTTGGGAGTCTGTGAAATGTGAACCTGCTTTGCTTAATCTCATTAGAAATCATGCCTGGGTTCCCAAAAACCCTTAAGCAAACATCACATCTCCCTTCCAAATGACAATAAATCCTCACCTCTAGTGTCCATAATAGACCTTGCAGTCAAACAAACCATCATTTCCATGAACGAAAGAGAGACCCTGCTCTTCTTACAGGTTACAGAAAGCCTACTGTTAGCGCAAATGCTGCCTCTTATCAACACATGATTTATGGATGTAAGTTTGATTGTTCATACTGTTGATGCCTTGTATTCCTAATACAAAATGACTGAAAGACCTGGCTTGTTCCTCAGTACAACATAATTTTTGAACAAAAAACCCAACTGATTATAATGACATTGGGCATTACTATCCTGAAAGACTGACCTCAAAATGATTGGTAATAGGATCTTATTCAGCACAACTGCAGAATCATCCATTAAATTTTCTCTCTCTCCTGTCTACATATCATGACTTCTATCCTTAACACAATTATTAGAAACATCAGCTATGAACTGAGCTGACCAGTCAAGTCAATTTCTATCTGTTTTTATTCTCTAGATTCAAAATCTTGTTTTTGTTTTTTTAAGTATCGAGAATATACCATTAACCTTTTTTCCACTAATCTAAAACAAGATAACAGTCTTACTGTGTTTCAGTTCAAACTCAGAATCATATACCTGAATCCTTTATCTATCAACTATTTAAAGTAATGTACTTTATTATTGAATCCTTGAAAAAACACACTGGGCACAAAACTCTCTTCATCTAAATATTTGTTCTGGATTGTTTGCTTCCTTCTCCTAATCATCTTTAGTGACTACCTTATATCTAGCTAATTCTAATTATCTATTCCACTGGGTTTCATATAATTTCCTGGGCCCAGAAATTTTTTGGGACCATTATTCTAAATAATACATAATTAGAAAAAGATATCACAGTAATAGCTGGAGTCACCAAACATAAAAACAGAAAAGTTTTTGTGTACTTATATAAGCACACAAGGTGTACTTATAAGGACCTCCTGTTCTTCCTTCCCTCTAACCACACACATTTCCTTGCTATGAAGTTAGGCCATCAATTTAAAAAGTGGATTTGAATGTCTCAGATTAGGGAACTGAATAATAGCAGTCAAATTTAGGACACTGTGGCCATATATTTATGTAAGGAAATACTTATGAAAGAAAATATTGTCCCATGAGTTGTTTTCATATACAAGTGATATGTTTTTACAGAGCTGAATTTGGGTTTTCTTTCTTTCTTTCATCATAAAAGGTAGAAAGTTGGGGGAGGAGTTAGCAGTTTCCACGTACGTGCACTCCCTCAGGAAGCACAACTCATAGCGGCTTTAAAGAGTCCAGGTGGGGAAGAAGGCAGTGACAGGAAAGGCTCCATCACTATTGTAAGGTAGTGGAAGGGATAGCTTGACAAATCTTGACATTTTTGCAAGCACAGAGGAAAGTCACTTAAACACAAAGAAATAAATAAGAAATTGAGGTATTGTTTACAAAACAGATGTGGAATAGCAGGCTAGAGACTCTGGTCTGAGAATTGTGACATATGCATGTAATACTTTCTTTCCAGGCAAGAAGAGGGAACAGTGCTTTCTGTCATGACTTCCATTTATTAACCAGCTGAGCTGTAAACAGGTTCTTGAGATGCCATCCTCTCAGCAAGAACTGCACTTTAGGCTCTGCTGTGCCTCTTTGCACAATCTCAGCATTTTTCATAGAATTTAACCAGCGTTTCACCATTCTATCCTTCTTCTTCCTCTTCAGCAGTATAAATGTTGCACATTCATTATTCGGTGTGGGTATATCTGTGAACATGACTATTGTAATACTAATGTTATTACTATTATGTGTTGATTTCTATTTATACAGACCCATATGCAGCATATGTATTTGTGTGTAACAGAGAGGAATAGAAATTGGATGTATTTTTTGATGCTATTGGATTTTTTACTGAAGAAGAAAAGGATATGGTGCCTTTTATGGGGTACTTCCTAAGTGATGGGTTGAAACCTTATATGGGTTAGTTGCTGACAAGCATTTATTTGTATAGGACATTGCTTTTTTCCCATGTTCACTGCATTAAAATATTTATCAAAAGGAATTCTTCAGGGTAAGGTAATACTGGAGCTGAAACTTTACCTTATGTTCAGAATATCATCACTTACATATATGTCTTAAGTACAATTTAAGCAGTCTTGTTGGATGATGAATGTTTTCAGAGTGTACACTATCAAATATTATTTCCTTGTGCAGAGCCAGGTCTCTGCTGATATTCTTGGATTGGCTGTTTGGAAAAAAATTGAAAGTGTCAAAACAGAAGAGTATTGTACTAGCAGGAAGAATGAAGAATTTTGATAGAAAAATATTTTAAAAAACAGACTGAAATAACAGATGTCTTTCTAAGGCCTGACTATATCTTTCTTAGACTGATTCAAAGTCCATTGAAATCAAACGATGTTCTTCCACAAGCTCAATGAGTTTTGTATCAAAGTCTTCCTGCGCTTCTATGGTATTTTGACTACAGAAGGGAGCTGAGCAGCTTGGGGGGGGGGGGGAAGAGATTTTTCATAGGAAAAAGTCAAGGTATCTTTGGCAGAAAAGTCTTGATGTACCCCCAAAGATTTTGGCTGTGAGTGAAAAGTAACAGGTTTGTAGTAAAGACGAACATTGAGATTTTTTATGTCACAAAATTACATAAAATATTTGAATTACATATTTATGCAAACTGTACCTGTCAACTAAAGGCAACAACAAGATTTTCTGTTGTAGCAACATTTCATGATAAATGGTAAAATCAAAACTGAAAAATTCCATGAATTTGACCATGTAACTAACCTTCTTAGTCAACTGCCTGGTTAACTATAGCAAATGGTTTTTTTTCTTTTTTTTTTTTTTCAGCTGAGGAGTTAGTGCATTGAAAACAACTGAAACAAATTAAAACTGACTCTGGAGGGTACGCAGAATAATGTTTAAAGAACAGGTGCAGTTTAGTATCCACCTTGACTAAGAAGCAGTCATTGTAAATTAGTTTAAATGTCAATGTAAATTAGGAAGCGGTATAAACTTCTTCTTAGCTTCTGTGTTTAATGTTTTACTGCTGCAATGCGTTTGAAGTTTAATGACTGTGTATCTATGCATATTTCATCACAGAAGGAACGCAAAGCACAGATCTTGTAACAGCCTTGGTTTTGTCCCCGTGCTAGTTGTTGCGGTACTCAGTGGAACTACTAGTAAAGCAATAAGAACACCAAGAATAAAGTCTTAATGGGTAGCCCTACACCATTGCACTATATTATCAAAGAAGCAGAAAGCAATCCTAAAGATAAGAAATACTTGCATGTGGTTAACACTTTGAAAGGCTTTCCATTCCTGCAACTAAACATGATTTGACAAGCCCTCCACAGAGTCTACCATTGATGCAAACATCACACACTGACCTACAGGATGCACTTATTGATTCAAAGTTAATAATGATCTTTCTGCAAAACCATCAGGAAGGGAAACCGCAATAGTTTATATTTTTAGTTCTTTCCACAAAAGCAATGAAGTCTGACATCAGAGCAAGTTATTTGTTTGTTTGTTTTTAATGATTTCTGTTAAATACATAGTATTAGCCTACTACTGGGAAGTAGTATGCAGATACAGCTGCAGCACTGTGCTTTGTGGATATGTAGGTGTGATTCTGAATACCTAAAAATCCATTTCAGAAAAATAAATTCCAGTGCTAAAAAATAAATTCTCCCTCTCTTACCCCATTACCCACTCTGTCACTAAATCACTCCTTCTCCTCTCTCAGTAGCTCACCAGTTCCCTCTCACTTCCCTCTCCTCATGCCAGTGTTGATTCAGAAATACACTTAAAGTGCTGGACTTCAACATTAGCCCAGCTTCTACCCCTATCAGTCAGCTCAGTAAATTAGTCAGGCCTGCCCTCATCTTCCAGCACCACCTCAGTTCAGCTCCATAAAAAATGGTTATCCCTCAGCACACCCCACTCTTCCCTGCAGACTCTTCAAAGAACCTGCAGAAGGTTTTTGTACGCAATAAATCCAGAGAATAAACAAACAAATCACTTTATGCCAACCAGTAATTCCCACCCTGTCTACCCAGCTAAGCTATTCAGACCCCAAAACAAATTTTTCCTCTAATTCCAGAGTCTAACTACCTTTGGATCCAAGGCACATGACAAAGGCAGCAGTGAGATTTTTCCCAGTCTGAGGACAAGTTATTTTTATAGTCAGTGCCTTGGACGTACTTGTAGTTTTAAGATCTCCATAATCACCTATTCTAAGATAGACATCTTTTTTTTTATATCAGTCAGCTATACAATTTGCAGGAGGAGAATAAGGAAGTTATTGGCATGCATTTCATGTCGCCTTAATATAATCTCATACTTCTAATGTTTGTACGATACCTGCCTATTTCTACTACTTTAAATACAGCTCAATGGAAAATATTTCTGAGAGAATTTTATTTCACAGTTGATAATCATCCATAACAATGCTTTTCCAGGGACCTTGATGCACTGGTTTTGAAATTTTAATGATATTGACCCGGTTACTGGCAGGAAAGCGTTTAGTGGGAGACCACGTCCTGGAACCGGGTGTTGGGGATTCCTTGCACACGCACTGCTGTGCTCTTGCTCTCTGTACAAATGAGTTCATCCATGAGAGCAGGAGCAGAGCCCTTTCTCAAAAAGGAATTAAGCAATTTTTTAAAACATGCTTGACTGGGGAGAAGAGTGTAAAAGGAAGACTGTATGCAGTTTGAAATAGAGGAAAAGGTAGGATGAGGTTAAGATATCTTCAGAGATCATCGTAACACTATCGGCTGGGTATTGACAATGCTGCAAGCAAGTCACTTTGTCTGACTGATGTGTATTTCGTTTGTGTGACTTGGTGTGATCGGACAGAAGCTCAATTTTCCAATGATGGCATACATATATAGAAAGACCAATGAAAGCTTGCTTATTTTTAAATGGAGGCCTCCTTCCTCTCATGACGAATAGATATGCTTTGCCATTTTTCATTCAGTTCAGGGCTGGAGATGGAAAGTGGGAGAGGGCAGCAGGAATTGATATCATGAAGTTTCACTCTTGTTTTGGAAAGACTAGGAGACAAAATGAGCCTCTTAGAAGTGAAGCAGAAGCAGGCTTTGATTGTTGCACATACACTCACTGTTCGAAAGTGGTTGCTGAGCACTTTACATGAAGGGTTTGTTTTTAGCCCGAGACTGCTAGTGTGATTAAGGACATTCAAGATTGGCCTCTTGCTTGTCTTTTTTTTTTTTTTTAATATGTTTCAACCTTTTTTTTAATAAAGCAATGTGAAAAAGATCGTTTTGTGTAATGTGTAGAAGTCTGCAGAATCAGGTCCTAAAAAAAAAAGGGAAATTGTCCTAGATTTCCTGTCGTATAAAACTCCACTGAAGAAACAGATATAAAACTTACAAAGATGATGGAAATATCAGGCTCAAAACTTACAGTATGATCTATATCTTAATCTTGTTGAAATTACAGTAAATTCTCTAATTGACTTGCGTTTCAAAATAACACAACTTATAATTTCAAATGGCAAAAATATAAGCTCTGAAATCAGATGAATAATGAAGAAACACAAAAATAATGAAAGTTCATATTTTTACAAAATCATTTGGCAGGTAGAAGTGGGTCAAGCGCTAGTAAAAATGTATTGAAGGAGGAAAAAAGAAGCTATTGAAAACTTTATATCAAAGCTCAGTTGCTTGGGCTACTAAGGAAATGGGAATGCTGAATTCTAATGAAATTCATATATTTCTGTGATTTTAATTTGTGAATTTGATGTGTGCTGGTTTGCTGAGCTATTAGTCAAGTTAGTAAGGGTGAACCTATGTTTTTTTCCTTCCCAGAAAAAAAAAAAAACTTCCATTTTTTTTTCTTACACCAGGAATGCATTGCTCAGATAAATTTTTACCATATTTACATTTCATTCCATCTGCATTTCATAGATCTACAAAATGATCCATCACTAGGTCAGTCATTACAAGATAAATAGTTTTTCATTTTAGATAGATCCAAGGCCCTTTAATGAATTTTTGAGTGAATGAAATAATATGATTAAGATTTAGAAAATGTAAGTTCTGCAAAGACTATCTGAAAGAAGAGATTCTTTTAATCTCTATATCCAAAATGTAACTGTGTTAATCTAAGTAGGATCTTACATATATTTACAAATCAAATTTATTGCTGAAAGTAAGATTTTTATCACCTCTATATGTTAAATATAAAAGAATTCACTGATTTTTTTTTTAAACTCAATGAATTTAATTTGACAGCCTAAGTGGGATTTAGACATTATAGGGACTCAAATATTCCCTGTAATTAAGGAAAATTATCACTGACAAATGGGTATCAAAGGCCCCTTTACACTATTTGTTTTCAATTGTTAGGTTGCTGTGAACTAAACCAAAACATGTTAACTAACATGCTATTTCTCTGTGACTGTCTTGCAACAGTCATCTACAAGAACCATTTTTTAAAATGAGAGATGAGATTTCTCTCCTGTCTTTCCATACCTACAGAGCAGATGTCTGAGTGAGTCACTCCAAGATCTCTCTTTTAATCAAAGGGAAAAAAATAGGCACATTTTAAGGAGAGGTTCATCTGACCTATTTTAGACACCTAAATGTGTCTCCTTCCAGACTGGTCACCACTAATGAGCATGTCAGAGAGGGGCTGAGGTGGATTAGGGCCTGAAGTGAGGCATAGGAGGTTGCGCTAATGCTGCTGGTGGATCCCTGGACCCCAGACTGGGGAAGCTTCAAAGACCTTCATGTTTCAAGTTTCAAAGTGAAGGAAAAAGTAAATCTCTGAGGTGAATAGAAGCAGTCTTTAAGCGTGTAAGTTCGTGTGAGCAATCAGGCATAAGCCTCGAAAGGGCACATGAAAGAGCTGAGTTCATTAGTGGCTGCCTAGGAGAGATGCAATGAGCTGTGGTGTAAATTTGCTCCCAGCCCTCTGTGGGGAGGCACCAGGGAGGAAATCCACTGCACCCTGCCCTTCTTGCTGCTTTACCACCTTACATAGTCTTGAACACCAAATGTGGTCCACAACTGATTTGGAAACAACTAGTGCAAATAATTCTCTTTTTCAGCCTTCTGGAGTTATTTTCAGAAGTTCTGCATCCACATCACTAACATAGTTATGGGTTATAAAAATGAGGACTACAGTAAATAAATCTTTATTCCATAGGCAGGTGCACCCTGCCCCGCGTACCTCCTTCAAGTGCAAGAAACTGGGCACTCTGTTAGGGTGAAAGCCCATCACTTGGTTAAGATCAGGTGTCATACATATGAAGGAAGGACATTTTATGACTAAAATTTTAATACTGAATATATACAACTTGCATATGCTAGAAAATTACAGTTGTCAACTCAGTATCTAAAAAACACTCTAAGGTTAGGATGATTCGCTTCTCCAAAAAGGGAACTGTATGACTAGATTAGAACAGTTAGAAGTATAAATCTTGCTTCAACATCATACTAAGTTTTCCATTTAGATTATGTGAGTATGATTGTTTGTATATGCTTCCTACAGCTCCCTTGCTGGCTGCATACTTCACAACATCAGTTAGTTTTGCATACTTTGTAAATTTTTTAATTATATTCTGTTTGCTTTTGTGTTTGAAATGAAAGATAGGAAAAACAAATCTCATTTTCTATTTTTCAGAACCCCCCTCCAACAAATCAGACTATTATCAATTATATTTATTTTAAGTTTTAAGAAGCTTTCCAAAAATATTGGATATTTTATTACATTTTTTGTACATTGTATAGTTTCAAAATGCAGTCCAACTGTTTTATTTATATTTTAACATCTGTTACAGTTACCTCATGGATAGCAAAAATGGAAAGAGAGCAATGAGACAGAGAGGAAAAGAACAACTTGTCAAGTCAGTTGAATCCAATAGGTCTTGAAATTCAAGCCACCTATTATTACTAAGCCTACTTTTAGATGTAGAGTCTTCCTTTTAGGTAATCATCTTTGAAATACTAGCTATAAGCTTTTTGTTATTATTCTCAGTAAGGTCAAACATCAACTATATTTTCAAATTTACTTGCAAAAATAAATAATCTGTTCTAGGAAAGTCCATCCATATAATTATACAAATGTATATGTATATCTATATAAACTGTCACAATTTTGTATATTGACCATGATTGTTCATTTAGAAAAGTTTCATTCTCTGAATTGCTCTTTTGGCTCTGTGAGAGTTTTTCTGAGCTGACGCTATTCTCAAACTGGTAAATGTCAGTAATATTCTTCTGAGTAAATGTGTCCATCAGATTAGAGCCAGTATTAACAGTCTCTACCTCTGGCAGCCATGGCCTGCAAACTAGTTTCACAGGGGTAATCTCCATTTATCATTTGTTTGGTAAGGTTTCCAGACAGCGAACTGACTTACTTGTCAAACTCAAATCCCCTAGTCTTTGTCACCATCTTTCTCGCAGTCAGTCAGAAATTGCTTTATATATGTATAACATGTAACGATGTCTGCTAACCCCTACTACACCTAGCTGAAGTGAGCCCCTTTCTAAGCACAAAATAACCCTTATTCTTCTATGAATTTCTTTCAACACTTAAATGATTGCTGTACATTTTATTGAACCTGAAAATACTCTTAAAAATCCATTCACTTTCATTTTTTCATTTTTGGTAGGCCACTTTGACAAGCCCAAGGCCAAATTTTCAGGAAAGGTGGCCTCCTGCAGGTTTCATTGACTTCAAGCTCACTTACACATCTACTAATGAAATGCAGTCCTGCTTCTCTTACCCCCTTCTTCCTCTCTGCCCTTCCTTCCTCACCCAGTCTGGCTAAAGAAGATATAAGAAAGTGAATTTACTATTAACTTCATGCAATGAACACTCTACCTCTCTGAGTGCCAGAATCAAGATATGCCAAGTTGGGATCCTAAAATTTATGACGTGTCAAGATTTTGGCCTAAGTATAACAGGCATAAAGAGCTAAAAGCAGCAGAATATCCAATCCACATTGTAAGTATTTGCCAGAGCTGAAAATCTGCAAGAGTTATTCCTTGCTCTGCAGCATCACAATTGGATTGTGGAAACAAAGTCAGAGGCTCCCCCATAGATCACGCAGAGCGCTCTGCCAGCTTCTCAGGAGCAAAGATGGATTGAGGCAAAGAAATCCCATAGCAAATGTTTAACTCAACCTTTTCATGGTGCAGAACTGTGTTGTACCATGTGGTGCTTGGTCTGATGGAGGGTGCAGTCAGACAAGACAGATTGAACCAGTCTACTAGCTTGCTTTGCCTCTCTGAAAGGCTGCTCTTCTGAGCCAGATCTGGGACTCATCCTGCCTCTCAGTGAGCAAATTCCATTCCCTAATCCATCAGAAAAAGGAAAAAAAAAAAAGAGAGAGATTTTCTGCTGGATTGGGGAGTTGCATTTTCTCACTGAGGAAAACATGAGCAATAGAGCCAGCATACTCACAGGGAGTGAATGTAGATAGAGCGGGGATTGGTAGAGGGAAAAGAGAAACCTATTCCTACTCTTATTAGAAAACTGAGGCAGTCTTAGCTGTTTGCTCCTTCAAAGGATGCAGACACACTGCACATCACCCTATTTTCTGTGCTAAGAGTACATATGAAACATCCAGGAACAGAGGATTGAATACAAGAATAACATAAATTGGATGAGACATATTAATTATCTTAAGCCCTAGATTTACTTTTTGAAAAGCACAGAAGATATGACACCAGTTAAAATAATAGGGAATGCATAGGAGAGTGCAAATGCTTAAAAATAAAGAAAAATTTGTTATTTCTGACAAGTTTCACTTCAACATCAATATATTTTTTTTCCTCCTTGGCAGGTTTGCCTGGTTTTTATATCAAAGATAGGAGCTCAAGACTATACAGAACCTGGAAATATTTGGTATAAATTTTAGTTTTTCCCAGTAAGTTACTGTGAGGATGTAACATTCTTTTTCCTGCCCTGAGTATCACCACCATGTTCTAGATAGCCCCTGATCAACACAGGTGTCTTCGTGGTACATGCACCCTGCCCCCAGCACTGAAGAACCAATATGTAGTTGTCATCAGAGCACTGCCAGGGAAATGTTTCTGGACATCACTGAGTCATATGGGGCAGCAGCTGACAGACCGAGTACGGTATACTCAAGACAGTGACTAGGCCATTCAGTGAGTGCTTCTCATGACTTCCTGAAATCAGTCAGTACCTATCCTAACTCACAAACACCTATAACAAGCAGAATAGAAGATTCAGAGACATAAATTTAGTACATTCTGATGAACTCTGGGCCAGAGGCTCTGTGAGGTTAAGTTCAAGAGTGTGTTTTCCAAAGCAAATCAAAGTAATTCCATGCAAAAATGAATGAAAGACACACTGCGGGCATAATGGCTTTATTCTCTGGCTTATTTCATGCACTTTCCACTGCTTGTACCATGTAAATCACCAGTGTGCTGAAACACCTCTATTTTGCTTCTCCGGTTAGCCTTGCTTTTGCTTCGGTGCTAAGGACTAAACAGACCATCAGATCTGGGGTCAGGAAGCAGAAATCCTCTGGGTCACATGAGGGAAATACTGGGGGTGCCAGGAGGAAGGTACTCTTTTCTAACCTTTCTCTTTAGCACGGGGCATGGCCTCCTTTCTAGAATCCTCTGGGAATCTTTATCTGGAAAATGCCTTATTATAGCCAGAATATTGGTTCTGCTAGCTGCACATCATTTCTGTAGATTTCACTGGTAAGTGTAGAAGCAGGTACTGAGGTATCACACTGCAGTTTGGAAGCCTCAGAGATTGATAAAAGAGGAAACATCTAAGTGTCAAAGTCCTCTATAGGAATTCCAGTTGTATGATTCCAAGTAAAATCTTGGCTAATTCCAATCTTGGATAATTTCACATCAGTGAAATTACACACATTCATTACACACCTGATGTATGATGCCAAAGTGTACCTGATTTCTTTGTAAATAGCATTCAGTCATTTCCTCTCCCCCAGCTCTTACTATTTTTCTCAAAATTAATCCAAAAAGTCACTTGCAGAGCACACAAATAGGCATGCACTATTATCTAAAGGAGATGCCATCTCCTTAGGAAATAGTTCATCTAACAAAATGCACATTCGGATTCATCTCATCCAAAGGTAAACGTCTAAACTAGGTCAGATGAACTGTACTCACAGTGCCTATTTCTCACCAGTACTGTAACGGAGCAAAGGCTGACTGGTTTAGATACATTCTGGACATCTACAGTGTAGAGGTCTAGAAGCAGCTGAAGTGAATCAAACCTTGGGCAGTAGTTAGTTTGATGAAAGTACTGTGGTAAAAACTTACATGTAGATGCCTATTTGGTTTTCTCTACTCACAGAACCAAAGAAATATTCAGGTTTGCTGTTGAAGTGGGAATAGAGTGCCCACTTCTTTACAAAAAGCAGGTTTTCTACCATATCAGTGCCAAAAGACTCTTTCAGCAAGCGTTGTCCTGTGACTTGTTCTGGCAGCTTTGTGATAAAGCTCAGGAACAGGTTTTAAAGCATATACATCAATGGGGGCTCTGGCTCATAATCCAGAGGGGAAAATAAAACCTTTTGAACCAACATGATGTTTCATGTGATTTTTTGTTTTTCTGAGCACTTTACAATGTTCAGAGACATTAACAGTATATTAATTTTCCCATATGGAATTCTACATTCAGGTTAATTTAAAACTGATGAATTTTTTCAAGGTTATGGGTCCCTAACGTGTTGTACAAATGCATATTAACTACTCTTTGAAATAATTAATTAAGAAAAGACCAGAAAATCAAGGAGAATAACTGAGGTTAAGTAAGAATTTATTCAGATTCAAAATTGCTATATTTTTTCTATATTATAGAAAGGACAGTCAGAGAATAAATGAAACCTTCTATGAAAAAAGCAAAATATCTCATCTATAAATGTATTGCCTCAGTACAATCTCCTGAATTGTTTTCATATTGCATTCAGCTACTGCCATGACAATTTCCCTTGCTCTGTTCATGTCTTTGTATTTAAAACTGAAATATTGCTAAGAATAAACCATGATTAGAGAATATTGTATGAGAGACAATTGAATATCTTGGTCTGAAGAATTTGGGGAGGCAAAGAGACATGGGGAGAAAGTTTCCTACCTCCATGCACATAGAGTGCCAAGGAGAGGAGTAGATCACCTAGACAGATTTCCTGTAAAATGTGTCATTACCTCTCCATTCAGAGATTCAAACTAAACCAATGTCAGAGAAGCATCAAAATCACTCTGTCACCCATGCCTGAGAGCTTCCTTTATTCATTAGGAAAGGAAAGCAGAGGCGGACTTGGAATTCCAAAAAATAAACTACCTCATTTCAGTTTCAAAGTCCTTTGGCAACTGGTACCTGCCAGTCTGCGCTTGGTCCCTTCAGACACCAATACAACCCAAAATACTAGATCAGCTTTGTAGCAGTAAGATATTTAGTCAGTTCAGTAGTGAAAGGGCACCCACTGCTTTCCTACTGCTGATATTGGCAGACTTATATAAGAAAACTACTACTTTGGCTTAAATTCAAGTTGTAGCTTGAGGACTATTTTCATTTTGCACTCATGATTTTTCTTAGGAAGAAAGGAATCAGGAATGATAGTGTTGAATGGGAACCCTCCTCAGATAGATAGCTTAAAAGGAAAAAAAGCAAAACTCCATATAGCTAAGCCCAACATAATTTTTAGTAAGCAATTTTTAATCAAACTTGTAAAATAAGACTTGGATCATACCAGGACAATTCTTTCTGGAGCCTCAATAAAATCAAAAGGACAAAATGATGATCCTTAGATCATGAACCATGAGCAGGGTAGTAAAAATCCTGCCTGAATCTGCACTGAAGTGGGTGTTTCCAATCCCTTCTTCAATTTCACTGACATTTATTTTTAAATCCAGTGAATAGAATGAGCAAAACTAAGGTGTGGTTGGGGAGCTTTCAAGATGGTCATGTCTGGTTGTTAAAGGAGGTTTATAGAGAGCTTCTCTCTTCATATCTGTGTAAGAAGATTTTCAGCAAATGGTGAACAGGCCTGAATTTCACTTGGAAGGAAGAACAAACCATGGTCTATTCTAACTCTTTTCTTCTAAGAACCAGAACTGTAGCTTTTCCATCCATTACTGATAATGATTTAGGCAGCCTGAGAGCAATCATAAACAATGTTGCAATGAAATAACCAGAAAAAATGGTAATATCTCTAAGAAGGTAAATTTCAGTAGCATTTTAAAGAAACAAGGACTTAAGCATTATACTGTAAATTGTAAAAGCTAATGATATTGAAAACTGGTAGCAAAGTAAACTGTTCTTTTTAAAATGTATTGCAAGCAGTGATATGATCATTCTGAAAAGAAAAATTAATATAATGTTTCTCAAACATGACTATAGCAAAACAGTGAGCAAAGGAGACATGAACAAACAGCAGGAGGCTGCAGGGTAATTCCCTGGCAGAGGAAGAGGAACTCAAACACGGGTCTGCACTTCTGCCCTACCTCTGAGCAATATCACTCAGAAAAAGCAGGTCAGCTTGCCTGGCTGTAGGATGTGCAGCCATTTGAGGCCAAAACCTCCCGAGGATGCTATTGCTGCATAACACGCATGTTCAGGGCACAGTACGCTGTGCAAGCAGCTGTAGCATCACAGGAAATTCCTGTCTTAAAGGTGATACAAACTGAGCCACCCTTTCTGGAACAACTGCTCAAAAATCAAACCTCCGCTTTGTCTCAGAACCCTGAGAATTAACCCCATCCCTGAACACGTATTCCTTTGAACTTCTCTGCTCTGGTTTTGCCAGAAACAAGAACACCCTCCCTTAGCAGGTCACCTCCACCTCAGCCCCTTCCAGACAGCAGATACCAGACCAGCTCCTGAGCCTCTGAAGCCTCTCCATATGTTTTTCCTCTGTTAGCTAGTCTTATACTACTAAGTTTTCAGCTTTGTCCTTAAGATCTTTATAATTCATACACTTCTATTTCAATTATATTTTCTGGATATTCTCTTAAGAGTGCTCAAAATGATCACACAATTCTTTCCACTTATAAAAACAAATGACCACACTGTCTTCTACATAGGTTGCATCATTAAAAATATGGTGCATGTACATATTTTTCCTGAAGCACAATTTAATTTATTATTTTAGGGAGATAGGTATATTTACTCACCAAAATTCTGGACTCCAACAACTGTGTAAATACACAGAATTGGCCTGCCTTTTTCTTCTGTGTCCCAGGTGAGCTACAGTTTTACTGCAAATTAAATATCTATACATGCAGACATTCAAATGTTCACAGAAAATAACAAAGGAATAGAGGACTGGAAGAGAATTCCTATTAAACCTTAGAGTAGGTAACAATATAATTAATATAATATAATAAAATATAATATAATTTAAAACGTGATATGATATGATCAATTTCCTAAAATAGTTTTCCTAACCTGAAAAATAGAGTATTTTACCCTCATTTCCTTTCCAGCCTAAATTTATTCCTGGACAGTTTGTTCTCACTTGTTCTTGAGCCAACGCTGTTCTTTAGCTTAAATAGTTCCTTCCTGTCTCTGGCTTTACCATCCTGATGTATTTAAAGACAGCAATCTTATCCTTTCTCTGCTTTTGTTCTGCTAAAAGTCTAAGCTCTTTCAATGTCCTTTCATGAAATAGACTCTTCCTTCCCCTGAGAATCCTAAAAGCCCTTCTCTTGCACTTTTTCAACTTCATTTTTCTTGACTATGAATGAGGAATTGAACACAATATTCCAAATGAGATCTCATCCAAGCCTGCCACAGTAGCATTAATATTCCCCTTCCTCCACTGGAAATGTCTCCCCTGACACATCCCAGTCTTTTACTTGCTTTTTTCACTGTCGCATTACAGCAGTAGCACACAAATTATCCTGTGATTGATGAATGCACTCAGATACACTTCCTTCCCATTGACATCCAATTGTTAAACTCTCAGTTTACTATAAGGGCTTTGTTTGTTTAATTTTATTTATTAGTCATTGATAATTAAAGTCCTCTGTGTTTTATAATATAAGCTATTCTGTTTATATTATATAATATGTTTATGTTGTCTTAATATTAATGTAGACTAGCTTTCTCTGAGTAATATCCTCTTACTATTCCGTATTAAAAATGCCTGCCATTTTAAATCAGCAACAAATTTCATTAGGACATTCCTACTTTTTGAGTGAAGATTATCACAACACTAAATGACCTGAATTCCAAAATGATTCTTTAATGACTTCACTCCTAACAGCTAGCTTAAAACTTCTCATTTAAGCACTATCCATTTTTTCTTCTTGTTGGCTGATTTCTTACTCACTTTGTACTTTTGTATTTGACTCAATTCTCTCTAGCAGTTCTCCATGTGGAATCATTTCATGCTTTATTAACAAGTGAGTTTTAATGATCCAGATCAATTAGATCTTCTAAGATCCCTCTGTTTTAAAAAAAGCAGTTATCTTATGAAAGAAAGACATCATGTTAAGCGGGCCTAATCTGATTTTTGTAAACCTCTTCTATATTATCCCATCTCACATTTTTTCTATTTTTTCTTCAAAATTTACAGTTGCCCACATCAGTCCAAATCCCCTTTTCCCCAAAACTAATAGGTATTCATTACTTCCCAATAAAATATTTTCCTCTTCTCCCTGCCACTTTTACCTCTCCACCTTTATCTTTCTAGCTTTATTGATTTCTTTCAAATTCTTACCACCAGACCCATGACTTAAAATGCCAATTTTTCAGAATTATCCATCCCAAGTCAGCTTTACTAATCTTGTTGAATGTAGTGTCAACCTCAGTTACAGTGATTTCCATTTCTACTGCCTTGCCTAATTTCCCATAGCCAGGTATGCAGCATCACCATCGCAATTACAAGTTGGGACCAGCTATTCACATAGTATTGGGACCTATTAGATTTACAGTATCTCTTCTCCAACTTCATCGCATAACAGTCTTACTTTTTCTCAGTCTTGTTCTTTTGCCTTTTTTTTTTTTTCTGTAGAGCATTATTGCAGGCTTTAGCATGTATATTCTGATACAAAGAAACCAAGAACAACTGCCACAGCACATGGTGGAGTAAACAATGACTCCTTAGATGTACAGCCAGAAGAAACGTGTCTATCTGCATGAATTCTGCACTTCTTGCTGCTAACTCAGAATGCCAGAGGTTAAATTCTGCACTCAGAGAGTTTACAGCAGAGGTACTACCCATAAAATAAACTCAAACCCTCTCTAAGTAAAATGTGTGGATGCTGTTATCATTTACTTTTGTATTTGATGCCAGCTAGTACTGAAAAATGTAACCCATGCAGTTTTTTCAAGGTGGTTTTCAAATGTGGGTTTCTCAGACTGAACTGTATCCTACTCACTACCTAATATAGCACAGGGAATGTATTCAAAAGGGCAGTGAATCCCTATAGAACAGTAAGCACCAAAACTGCTTGTTGGTTTTTATTCTCTAATAGCATTCAGTTAGTCAACTTTAATTTGCACAGTCTTGGTTGGCCTTCTTATACTTTTTAACTCTTTGCTAGCCTTCCTTGGCCCTTTTATTTATTTTTTTTTTTGGGGGGGGGGGTGGAGGTGAAGGATAAAGGGAGATACCTGCATAGATACAATTTGTCTTTTCAGAGGTGACGCCAGCTTTATTCTCAGGGTTCTGAGAATCCCAGTATGTGACAGATAGTTGATGCTGTCCTTGCTTCTTGATTCCTTATGTAAAGTGTGGGCAGGTGTACTGAACACTCCCAAGCACAGCAAATTAATAGAAAAGTCTCTTTCAAGTGGATAATACTGTTCAAACAGTGTAGTCCTTAGAGACAAACCATATTTATAGGAGAAGTTTGCATAACCACTGATAGTGCCACCGTTTTAAAATTTATGCCTCCTCCCACTCGCATCTTAGCAAACCCCACATTTGGGTTCAAATTTTCCCAGGCTCAGCTTGAAGGCCACTGCTATACAGATAGATGCTAAGAATGTATTTTTTTTTAGTGAGATGTTGAATTATTTGGACATCCTGTAAGGCTATCTGGCACTGTGACCTAATAGAAAAGCAAACCTTAAGAATTTACTATTATACAACAGTAACCTGGGGAGATAAATACTTTGCAGAGAGAGAAGGAAGTGTAAGCTGCAGAGAATTAATAATAGCCATTTCTCTATGAAAGAAGAGTGACCTACTCCTAGCTAAAATTTATTTCCTCCTTGTCTAACATTTCTCGCACTTTCTTATCTCCCCCAGGCATAGAGTTACACTTTTCTGTTTTCCCAGCTTGTTTTCAGAGGCCTTTAGCCTTTTAAATTTGGCAGACCCAAACAGACCAGAAAGGGCTGTTTTGAGAAAGGTGACATCTTTCTTAGATGATAGGTCGAACAGTTCCCTTCTTTTTCCCCTGTTCTTTTATTCTACTGATTTTAAAGTTGATGCATATTTTGAGTGTATCTGTAGGTATAACACAGTAAAAATAAGATTCAGGAATATGTATGCATATAGAAAGGGATATTACATAGACATGGAATTCCACAAGAGGAGAGGAAAAGTGAAGAATATGAAAATATTTGGCTGCTTTTAGTGCCTTTGCTGTACAAACTATAGGGTTTTTATGTCACTTATAGTGGTATGAGTCCTCCAAAGGTTAGATCAAGGTGTGAAATAGTCCTTTATGTGTTATGAACACCTCTTTCCTTAGCAGAAATGCTTAATTCTTTATCAGCATTGACAAACAGTTTGCTAGACAATCACAGTCATTGTATGCTGAATGTGCACCATGATGATTGAAAGCAGGATGTTTTCAGAGTACTGTGCCTGCTACCATTTTTTCTTGGAAAAAAACATGTGTTGAAGAGTGGCATTCCATCTTTTTCATGTTCTTGTTTCCACATGGCTTTTTCCCTTTCAGCATCCCAGCCTTCCATCTTGGACCCCTTGCAGTACCATTCTCATCCAGATGCTGTGAAAAAACAGTGGCAATACCACAATGGGAAGCCACTAGAGGACACAGGAGTGGGAGAGGTCCACCTTTTGAGTTCCTGCTTTGGCTTTATCATAACAACTACAGACAGATACAGAGCCCAAATTAAGGAGGCTAGTAGTTCCCCTGGTGATAGCTTTTTTCTGACTCTTCCTTAATTCCTGATATGTTTCACTGGCTGGGGACCGGTGTCTAAGGAAACACTGGAGATGGTCTCCCATCCCTGAACAGCACGGTGTCTTGTCTGAGCACAATGTGATATGATCAGCTTGTGATAATGTAGACATAGATACAAAAAGGGAGGGTGAGACTGCCTGAAAATTTTTTTTGATTATACTGTGACAGAGCTCTGATGGGAAAGTCATCTTATAATTGAGCCCATTTAAACAGTCCCTATGGCCAGCAAGCCTTGGCAGTGGTTCACCTGCAGCTCCAGGAACAGTCTAGTGATTACAGCGATAAGTACAGATTAAGGAGAACTGACTTCCGGCTCTTGCTTTGCTATTGTTTTTTTTTTCTGGGTAACTTGCTTAGATTTTATATTTCTTATGCTCCTTTCTGCCAAAATGATTATAGTTCCTCAGTTTATCACCGTAGCATTGTGAAACTAAATGTTTTGAACATATAAAGTGTTTGAGTATTACTGTGTTATCTACTTATGAAGGATCCTAGGATAAGACAATAGAGGAATGGATTTAATATTTAACATGCTGATAGGTGCCACACAGGCATGCATGGGACTCAGGATGGCGTAGTCCATAGAAGAGGGGTTTGCTCTGGGGTGCTCCCCAAGAGTTAAGGAACCCTGGGTGCACCATGGCCACAGTCACCACACTGTGGGGTTGCTCTAGCCCTCCATGACCCTATGACTGTTGAACAAACCTAGTCAGCAAAGGAGAAGTGACACCATAGACTCACACTGTAAGCATCTAGCTACTGTGGAACTTTGCACTGGGTTATCTGTTGAACATCCACACTGTTATCTGCTGAATATGCACACTGTTATCTGTTGACCATCCATATTGTTGGTATCCATACTGTTATCGACTGAGGCTACCAGTTCTGTTGCATAACCATGGTCTGGCATTGTTCAATTGGATAATGAACTAAGCCCAGGAAGAGTAAAAGAAAGAAAGCCACATACCTCTGGTGTGGACTCGGCCTCACCGTCAGCTGGCCTGCGGACCCGACAACCCACCCATGAGCAGGGAGGCCCCTGATGCCAACTGCCAGGGAGAACCTGAATCATCTTGGAGCGGCTCGAGAGTGGTGAGAACAGTCTGGGGAAAACTATACCGGAGAGGTGGCCCATAAGGACAGGGAAAGGGCAAGAACGGTCATTGTACTGTGCATCTGTGGCTTAACTATAGGTCTTCAACATATTTTTTGCCTGTGTTATATTTCTAGCTTTGTTATACTTGTAGTTTGTAGATTGTTCTGTGTTAATTGTTTAGTGTTGTCTAGCATCTATTATATGTGTAGATCTGCTTTGCTCTAATAAATTCTTATACTCGACAACCAATGATCTCTCGAGTTCAGCACAACTAATCCCGGAATCTGAAAGAATCCCAAACACTCCTCTATTGGCATGTCACACATGCAAAAATGGAAAAGTTTGCGAGTATCTCAGCAAAACTGCACAAGAAAATGGGGGCTGTGTCCATGTTCAGAAAGAACATTAAATGTGAGGGAAAGGCAGCCTATCTTCAACTAGTCTTTCTGGAAGGTACAGGAAACATATGCAGGTCAGGATTTATCGTTAAAAATACAGTTCTGAAAACTTTTAAAAACTTTTTTTTTTAATCTGTGTCATCTAACAATGCTATTCCTCTGTCTTCCATTGAATTCTGTCCAGGCAGATCCCTCCAGCTGAAATCAGATCCATGGGCTTATTACTGTTCATATCTGCAACTGTGGAAATGCATCGGATCTGTACTTGAGTTCAGCAGTCTCAATATGCTAAATCCTACTGTAACAAAAAAAAAAAAAAGATAATCACATACCCAAATTACAGTTCGGATACAGGGTGAAAACTCGCCTTTACAGACAATAAGCAAAGTTATTCATGATTAGCAGGAACAAAACCCTCCGGAGTAAAGTTGTGATGTTAATATGTATTCTTTCCAACAAGACAGAATTCTATAATTCTGTACTTTCAGGGTCACATATACTTGAAGGATATATATATATAATTGTAAATTACCTATTTCAAGTCTAAGTAAGAACTATGTCACTCTTCAGAAACAAGAAATATGTTTTGGTAGATCATGTGAAGAGTCAAAAATATCTCACCTTTTGTCACCCTTATAATAGATAAGCCGGAGAATTAAAAAAAATCATAATGCCCAGCTGTACTTTCTTTCCAGTGTTAATGGGGTCACTGATCCCGAAAATAATTACATTGGGCCTCACAGAAAACAAAAATATTGTCTTTTGCATCAGTAGCCATATTCCTACTTTTTTTTCATTCAAAATGTCACTGTGTTTGTAAACCAGCATCTGCGAGCTCTTCCCTGACACTGAAATGTGTGAGAATTAAGTTATTTTTTAGAAATGATTTTGGAATTGTAGAGGATCAGACTCTGTGCATGGGATAGTCCTATGAATTCTACTTTCACGTTAGTGAGTAGAGACTTCTGGCACTTAAAAGGGAGAAAGTAGTACATCTGATGTAATCTACTGAGGATTATTAATATGCAGAGTTGACAACTGCCCTAATCATTTTGGCAGTCATGATAAAAGCTGTGATCCAGGGGAGATCAGACTACATATTTGTTCATTGAATGGCAGGTGTGTTACCTGCTTACCAAGGTACTCCCTAGGTTAGCAAAATTGCTTAAGACAGATATTTTGATTGTCTTGTAGAAAGAAAGTAGAATGTTTCCTTATTGCTGTGGCTGGACCCTCACTGGGTGATTTGGTTTTGAATTAACACTGCTTGTCTCTCCATATTCAGCTAGTCACAGTAGCTGGAGTATTTGATTTCCTTTGTTTAGTTCATAACCGAAAACCTAGAAATGATTTTTTTCTGGGAAAGTTTGCTGCAGAGAAACCTCCACTGGTAAATGATAAAACATCAAGAGGGAGGGTGGAATACCATTGTGTAAGATCTATAGATACACACTGTCTTTATATATATATATCACAAATATAATTAGAATGGGACCTGCTGTGCTACTGTTATCTCCATGGAACAAACGATTTTGAAAATTTCTCTGATGTATCCACTATCAGATGCCACAGCACCTATTTTCTACATATGAAACTGGCTTTAACAGCTGTTGCAATCCCTCTGCACTTTTCCAGAAAAAGTCCTTATGTAAAACTGTAGTTTGCAGTGTTTCCTACTGAACATTAAGTGAACATTTCCAGGGAGGACAGAAAAGTTGTTCTTGATATAAAAAGATTAAAAACCCTTTGCCTTGAGCAACCTTTATTTAATGTAACCTGCTCTGGATTTAACAGGCTACAAATAGTATTTGTTTTCCAGCATTCCTCCCAGCTCCTCTGTACCTCTGGTTTCTGTTTTATTCCAGGATTAATCAGTACCAATAACTTGCTCTTGCAACATAGCCATGTTACATCATGTCAAATATTAGATGTGAACTCCTGATCCATTTTTAGTAGGTTGATCTACAAGGATGCATCCTGGTCACCTTTGTGTATGACTTGCTTTTTCACAATGATAATAGACTGAAAACTATTATCTATCATTGCATTAGATAATCTCCCACATTATATACAATATAATATGCAAAAGTGTTTTTAAATGCATATAGGATACACAGAGCCCTTAGTGCTCCAAGTTAATTGAATTGAATTGAATTATTGCAAATGTGGAATAAAATCTTACTTGCCATTAAAATTAAAATAGAAGTGCCATGATCAAATGGTTAGAGTGGTGGGTAGCAGTAGTATGCAAATATGGCATCAAAGATGTTGGAACAGTCTATGGAGTTCTCTTTGCAAATGCATGCAGCACAGAGTAGCTGTATTTCCTTCCAATCCAGAGAATCAAAAGACAAGGGGAAAAAAAAGGCAAAAAAAGGGCAAAAATACACTATCCAGCAAAAATGAGTAGCTAAAGACAAGAAAAGCTTGCTTTGAGGACAAAAATGTTTTTTCCTGCAAAAGAGTATTTCAATTCTTGATTCACTGTGTTTATCCAAAGATTTAAACTGTAATAAGCAGCAGATATTTATGCATTTTAATAAAAAAGTAACTTCTTGAGTAGATAATACTTTGTCACTCCAAAATTCCAGCTCTAGGGAATATTACTGACCTCAGAGGTTATTAAGCCTATTTGTTTGCTTGTTTCCTGTTTCATCTGTTGTACATTCCAAAAGAAAACATGTATTTATTCATCTGGGTAAGTATCAATTATGGTTTCAATAATCACAAATTTTCTAAGATCCTTAACCTGTTCCCAATTCTGATTCCACTGAAGTCAGTGGTAAAATTAACTCTGATGTTAGCAAAAACAAAATTAAGAGAGTATTATGTGTGTGTGGAGGGGTGCTTTTTTGGGGGGGTTGCATATTTTTTGTTTGTTTCATATTCTACCAACTTTGGCTTATATGCAGTTTGACTAAGAAAAATTAGAGATATTTGGATATAGACAGGCAAAATAACACCATAATTCATGAAAATATAAAAAAATAAAACTTCCACATGTTGAAGAGTTTCTCATTTAATGCTTCTTTCTACGCAGTTAAATGTCCAGCCCTGAGATACAAGTACTAGGGAAAATATTTTTGTGACTAACCTAATGCTTTGTTTTCCACTCTTACATGAGGCCAATACATAGAATACGTATAGCTAAAATTATTTTCTTCAGTGGCTGTGATATTCCCCTGAAATATTGTTTTTACTGCTGGCCAAAAGACTAAACTTTCACTTTCAGAGGGACAATATTAGTTACTCAAAGGCAACATTTGTTCTGTCTCTTCTCAAAAAAACAATTCATGCAAATTTCATAGTTATTTATATTTATTTCTTTGGGGAAGGTGCTAGTAAGACAGCTCTTAAAGCAGCAGGATCAGTCCAAACCCAAAATGTGCAGTAATTGAACAAATCTCTGTTGCAGTGTACAGCTTCAATGGAGCCTGAGAACATCACCCCAAAGTGGCCAACAGCTCTGCAGTGAGGACATTGACTAAGGAGGCAAAAGTATGGCAGGATCTATTCGAGTTTCTGACACTAAAGGCAAGTACCTTACTCTCCAAATTGTTCTAGCAGGTCTTACCTACGTTGTTATTATTATTATTCATAAAATATCTTAGCTTTGTCCCTTTGCTGCCCTGGGATATTTCTGAAATCTGAAATTATTTTGCTTTTCATTTTCTTAGAGGAAAGAAAAACATTTCCTGCCAGTTGTGCCCCAGAATATTATTATTATTATTATTATTATTATTATTGCTTCACCTGAAGTGTCATGAGATTTTGTTCTATGTTAAGAGAGAGTTGAATTCCATCTATTCTGCTGGTGACATTCTGCTCTATGCCTCTGTTTATTTAGCTGAAGTACTGAGTTCAGTATCTTCACCTATGGAAGACCACAAAGGCAACAACAGGATCTGCCTAGGACTATCTTGGTCACTTAGTGGTTGCTTAGCTTCTTCAAGCTAAAGTTTTCCGTTACTGACAGTTGTCTCATTTGCCAATTCCTTCTAGAAGAAAAGTTTAGTAACAACGATACAAATGAATATTTTATTTGAGGTCTGAGAAGAAGGGTATATCTTTCAACGAACTCACTATCAGAAAGCATATTGTGCTGGGAGCATGGGGCGTTGTTCAGCTGTGTTTGGTTAACCCTTAAGATTTGACCCTTGTGATTTCTGCATGTGACTGTATATAAAATTTGACTAAGTCAAAGATGTAGCAGTTCACTGTGGACAAGACCTACATGGGCTGCCATTTACATACTCATTGGAAGACAAAGGATTGTAACTGAACTATAAAAATTTTAAGCCATTTAAAGACCTTAACTGAAGCCAGAAAATTGCTTAAAGCTGGACTCTTTCAGTTGAGGAGTGAACCACTGGCAAGGCATCGTCAGCTGCATGAAAAGAATAATGTTCTGCTTTTAGTTATTAATGGGTGCGGCATATATAACTCACAAAGAAAAAATGTGCCTAGAGCATGGAATAGGTATTTCCTCTGCGGTATTTCAGCCTAAGTAGTCTAAAATACGGCAGCTACTACTATCTGGACTAACTACAGGGACAATTCCCTAAGAAACACCCTTCTGAGTCCTTTTCCTGATGACATGCACTTTCCTTTAATATTTAGCATGCTCCAATAACCAGAAATTTCTTTTCCTCCTATTATGCAGAAAAAAATATATACTTTCTTCATTTAGTCTGCCACAATCATGGCTATTCTGTAGGCACACGAGGTACCTCAAAGTAGTTGTAACACTAGTACATCCAGTACCAAATTCAGAAAGGTGTAGGCCTGGATTGTTAAACTTAATCCAGATTTGTTCATCACTGAATGCTGGACACTCTGTCTCTACAGATTTTTGAGAGGAAGTGTTGGTTTAAGAGTTTGCAAGAGAATTCTTGCCTGAAAATACTTCTCTATGTAAATCTGTGTCCTTTATGATGATTACTGAAGGATTTAAGTGAAAGTAAAAGGAAATAGTAGATAGTAGAAATTAAAAAACTTGTAGCTGAGCACAAACTAGGATTCTCAACATATCACTTCTTTATATACCAAAAAATGTTTTTTGGATCTTCCCACTTTCGAGTGTTTCAGTGGAGAAGTCAATAAGCTGTTTGGAGTAAATGAGGCACATGGGGTGAGAAATGTCAATAACAGGCAGTAACAGACAAATGTAAAGAAGCAAGTAAGTGATTAAATTCAAATGTAAAGCAGATGATACCCTACAGATCTTGTCTGTGACAGCAGTACATGCTTTAAAACACAAAATACTACATTTGACTGCAACCACATTTCAGCACCTTGGCCAGAGCTCTGTTCTGAAAGTAGGTCTTCTAGTGGGCCACCGGTAACAGCTAAATATTCTACTTGCTGTAGGCCAACAGCATTGTATACTTGCACAACTGAATGAGATTTGGAGCAGGAAGAATTGTTTAAGCAACACATGAACATTTAATGGGAACTGAGTGCATTGTGCACTCCAAAAGTCAGCTGTAATTTAAGGACACAAATACTTGAGGAAAGAAAAATCAGTAGTTACTTTAAAAAATATTGTAGTGTTCAGGATATTATTTCATAGCACTCTGATATTACTGCTTGCCTAACAGGTAGCACTGATAAGTGTTTCAAAGAACAATGTGAGTTTTAAAATTTTTAGCTAAACTCTCACTGCTTTTTTATTATCTAGATTTTACTAATTCTTACTGGCTCAAATTCCTAAATCACTGTCAAACAAACAAGAAAATCAGAAATATAGGAAATATAAAGTCTTAGGGGAAAGTAAAATCATAAATGACATTCAAGGTCTGTCAAGACACAAAGACTTAATTCTTCATTGTTAGCTCAGCAAAATATTAGTACACCTCATAACATAAAATTTTGCATGTGTTTTGACTGTGTATCAAATGAAGGGGAAAATATGATTGCTCAATGTGCTGCATCTAAAAACCTTTTCCAACAGCAATCCCCAGATATAAAGGAAACTTTAAGGACCAACCACAAGAGAGGTGTCCTGCAAAATCTGATATAGAATATTTTTGTCTTGCAAGAATATTTACTATCCTGTCAAAGGTGCAGTTCAGAAGAAAACTATGCGTCTCACATTTTGTACTGGGCATATGATTTATGGTTTCTTTGATGCATATTTTCTGTCTTAATGGATTCTGCTTCCCAGAACCCTTGCTTTGCTTCTTCTTCTATCTTGGATATTGAATATATGTATAAATGGGGCCATATTCATCCTAAAGCTAGTTTTGACATGAGGAAGCTATTCAAAGTTCAGTTATGTTACCATTTCATCACCACACAGCACAAGTTCTTTTTGCTGAACATGGAATAATTAACTAATAATGTATTTTGGGAGGTAAAAACATCTGGACATAGATGTTCATCTGCTTGTTTATGAGACTCCTGCAGTTTTACATCACTACTACTACTATACAATCAATGTGCTCCCCACTGTTGGGCATTCACCACTCCACTATAACGCACCCAGGTTTGCAGACCTACATTCTTGCTTACTGGGACTAGGCATAGCTGTGCACTGGAGTTTTCTCCTCAGCCCTCCATGAAAAATTCCAGGTGTGTGCTCTGTGGCTAACACCTTCTTCCATCTTTGGGATGTCACAATACAGTTATCTAGAGCTTTAAACAATTTTCAGCTCTCCCAGGACTACCTGAAAGTTGTCCTGAGTGCCGTCAGAATGTGAGTTTTGTGTTTATTGCTTAAACTATTGGAAAAGGAAACATGCAGCAAGCAGAAGGTACAAGCTAAATACAAATCTCTAGAAATGGAATTTTTTGTAGCAAAATCCCACCCTCTGCTCTCCTCATTCTATTCTGTCTTACTTCCCCCACTTGCTCAGTCTTGTGGCCTGAGTGTGTATCTCACCTTCAAGATGGGTGCTGTAAAAGCCTCTCCTTGTAAAGTCTCTGGATTTTCTTTGTTAGGCAAGTTAATGTTTTTCAGTCACTTCAGTTTTCTCAACCAGAATGAAAAACTTCTTTGAGCAAAAGTTAACTCAGTTCTCCAATATCTAGATTTGAATAGGAAAGCCTCCAAGTGTGTGACTATTGCTACCAATGGATTCTTCACTCTCTGTCAGCACCTCCAGAAATTTCAGTCTGAGCTGGAGGCAAAAGGACAATTAGAGAGGCTGAAAATAACCTGGCAAGAAAATGTTGCTTGCAAAATAAAATAGAATCTATAGTTTTATAAAAACATATGCAACCATATGTTAAGTCTTTTATCATCACAAAGTGTGATTATACATAGAAACAAACATTCCGTGTTTTAACACAAAATGCAGAGGACAGTGTAGACATATTTTCTGGTCCCCTGCTTCTGCAAATGGAAACACATATTAAAATGTCCATTAGTCCTTTTCTGAAGACTATGTATATACTTTCTGTAAAAGGAAACAAAACAAAACAAAACAAAAACACACAAAAAAATAAAAAGAGGTATAGACTCATATCTTGCTGTAGAGAATCATGGTAAACTCCACTAACCTCACTCAGAGGACTTAAATGGAAAGCAATAGCAGGAAACAATACTTTCAAAGACTACTTTTTCCTCCTGTAGAGAGTATTTAGAAAGGATGAGAGAGAGCTCACAGTGACAGTTTGCCATCAACGGAGACCTTTTCTTCCCTCAGCTCTGATCTTTATTCCCAACTGACTGCTCTGCAATCTTAAATGTCATTTTCTATGATCAACACTCAAAAGCTAGTAAATTCATATCAAAGTTTAGGACAAAATGTATCTCTCACAATGTATTAAAATGCATTTTATGTCCCTTTTGGAGTGATTTTTAATATTGTGTCTGCAATTTAGCAAACACAAACTGAGCTATAAGTACTATTCCCTTGATCAGAAAGCTATAGCATTCTGTCTAAAAGCTTCTATCAGACAAGAAATGTGAATTCACTCACCTTTAAAAATTCATACTTTTTTCATTATTGCTAATACTTCATTATCATTCTTATTGTTCATGCTCGAGAGAGATTTTTCCAACCTTCTTTTGTAACATTTCATCCATGATCAGAGAGAGATTACTTCTTGATTTTGGTTTTCCCTAATGTGTTAATATTACCAGTCATTGCTCTAGAGGCTATGGAAAACTTCTGACAGTGCTATTCTGACAGTTCCTGTTTCTGCAGTCCTTGATACTACAGTGCATCTGAATAAAATGATAGAGCAGTCTTTGTGGTGATGCCTCCACATACCCAAGCATGGCATTCCTTTCATAAATTTGACAAATTATTTCATCTATTCTAAAAAGTTATCACTTTTGGTTCTAAACTTTTACCAAAGGTTTTTCACTCTCAGGCAAATGAGCAGAACAACTCACTGCTCTCTGGCAAGGAACGGTGCGGGGGGGGAGCTCCAGCCATCATGGAAGTTAATATGATAAAACCCAAGAATCTTCCTCCTAACTTGCCTCTTCCTTAAGCCATGGTTATTTACATTTATTCACTTACTATGTCTTTATATGCCTGTTCTTGCCTGTTCTTTGGAGATACAATGTGTTTATACATTCACTTTCTAAAGTTTCCAGCTCTGCTATAGATCTGCATTTCTGATCTAGTTTATATAATTATACTTCAGATGCTCTGTTATTTATGATATTCCAAGTGAAAATATTTTGTTTCTGTAATGCATACCATACTTTTCAAAAGATATTTTAAGCAAAATCATCCCCTTTGTCTTTCAGAGGAAAGACTCAGAGCTCTCTGAGCTGGATCCATATTTCCACTTGAAGTTCTGTAAATCTAGAACAGCTCAAATGGACTCAGTTTTCACCTGTTTTACATATTAACTATGTATAATTGAATATCTGGTGTTCTTTTACTATAATTCATGCTTTCTTTTTCCTGAAGTTTTCACCTTTCAAAGCACTTTATGTATGTACTTCCTCTAACCCTCTTAGAATTATATATTTTACAACATATCTTTACTGAATTACTTCCAAATTAATACTATGTTTTAATTGCTTTGCACAGCAGTAGAGCCAATAAACTCTCTGTTATTCTGCCTGAAATCTTCTGTGACATTTCTGATTCTCCCTTTTTTCCGTCAGTATGGTAACCAGCACTGTGTACAGCATCCTCCCTCTACTTTCTTTTGAAACATGCTTATATATATCACAAATGCTCATATGAATTTTGTTAAAGAAACATTAAGTTGTGAACTCAAGAAACACTTGAGAACTAGGAAATACCAGGCATATGAGCTGAAGATTAAATGCTACCGGTTAAAGGACTGGTAAGGCAAATTCCTGCTTTTCCACTATAACTATTTCTATTCTACCTCCATTTCATGTGTTCACTGTCAGAGAGATTGTTAGCTATTCATGTCCTATTCTGAGCCTGGGGAAATTACAGCGACGCAATAACATTGCTGCTGGATGCCTCCCTTTCTAGGAAGAATTTTGTGACTCCCTTCTGGAGGAAATAAGAAATCAGTCATTTGGTCATTCCTGTGCTCATAGAGAAAGTTCATACTATTTCCCTATATCCTGCCATCTTTCACTTCAGCTATTCTTTGGTGTACAGCAGACGTGTATATGTGGTATGAGTTTGTCCTCATAACCTTTATTAATTTAGACAGACTACCAAAATTTTACTATCTCGACCAGAACAGAAAGTCATAAAAAAATAAAATAAAAGGGGCTCCTGAAATCCAGTGGGCTTTCTCCTGCCAAAGAGCAAAGGCCTGTAGCAAATAATGATTGACTGAAAGTTTAAGAAAAAAAGTTAAATGAAACATTTACAATAAAAAGTGCATTGTCCCTTAGAACTGTACAGTTCACTTGACACTTCCCTCCTTCTCAATCTCTATTCTTTTACTGCTACATCCTGATCTTGGTAGCTAAGTTATTTTTTTTATGAAAAATTTCACCATTGGTAACATATTTACTAACGTCATATATTATCCTTTCATACAGCACAGAATGAAAAGACTTCTTGATGTCCAGGTAGATTATGTCACTTCTCTGATTCTTGTCATCTCCCATTGTCACTTGCTCAAAGAAGTTAATCAGATTCCTTAAGGCAGACCTCCTTTTCATAAACTCATCTTATCAATTCGCCTGCTTTTTGTCTCTGTTTATGAAATGGACCCAGGACTAAAATACAGAACGAGAAAGAATAACCACATCAGGATAAGAAAAACAGAAAGAAAAACAGAATGGCAGGAGAAACAGGAAGGACTGAAAACATGTAACTTCCAAACTCTGTACCAATGCTGCAGCAGGCATGCTTGCAAAATCATCTTCAGCTGATAAAGAAGCTGCAGGAACATCCTTGAGCTCCATCTGACTTCCAACTTTTAGACTGTTACCACTGCCAGCATATCAATAAGGATGTGTTCAACATCTGTTGCCTGCTAATGTGAGCAATCCTACATGAAGTATCTGTGTATGAATTATATTCAGGCTGATTAGAAATCTTTTCTATTTTTCCTGTATAATGGCTCAAAGAGATCCCCTTGCTCCATCTTTATTCACAGACTGGACCTTTGTAAAATTATTAAATACATAACCACACTTTATTTTGAGGACCAGAATCTCTCTCATTCAATTTTCACGAATATGTGCAGTTCTGGGATTTGCTACCATTTAAACATTTGATTTCACAAATAATATATTTTCAATAAAAAAGTATGTATGTATTTTTATGTACTTTATATTCTATAGAATGGAGAATGTGACTATAACTATACATACAATATACATAGTCTTAATTCACCTCTTCTTCTGCACACTTCTGCCACAGTCATGACATCGGTTTTATGAACTATTTGTTCTACTCAGAGTACCCTTCTTCATGAAGGGTACTTCTCAATAGTTGCTTTGATCTTCCAATTCAATGTATGTTCATTTGCATGTTTAACAAAGTACTTTTCAGAATTTGTACTATATGTGAACAATTAATTTCTTTCTGTTCATTTCCTACAGCATGCAAGTATTTTAAAAACATTAGAAAATTTAACTTCACATCACACCTGTGAGCTTAGGTTGTTGGGTCAGCTTCATTTTATAGCTGGAGAACAAAACCACAGAAAGGCTGTGCTAAAATGGTTGTGTGTTCATTCATTATGAATGCTCTGCTTGAGAAAGAAGATCTCAAGACCTGCTCTTTCAGCTACTTGACCAATTCACTTAGTTCAACAGAAGTGTGAATGCACTGCACTCATGGAATTTGGAGCAAGGTGTCTCACTCCGAGCAGCCTCAAAAGAGATCACACAATGAGCAGTCTTAGGAGTTACACCCAGTAAAGGACTAGGATACCTTCAGGGGTAGATCAAACTGTGGGATGAATCATCGCTTTTTTGTTTACTTCAGGAAGGGAATGATTGCTTGTCTCTTCCAAATAGTTTTTCCTTCCTGAACACCATCTGCTAGTGACATATGACACCAAAATCACCTCTACTGGCTGAGACTCAGTATAAGTCAGTTAGCATATATTCTCCCAGACTCTGATCTACAGGCATGTTTTTGAGGTGGTGTTATCTCCAGAATGACAGTACATCTCTCCTTATACTCATCTGCTGCATCCCAGTAATATTTTACCACCAGTACTCTAGTTTCACCCTCATCAATCTTGTCCTGTGGTTTTAGATCAAGCACAACAAAGTCCAAGTATATTTATGAAGGCTCTAGACAAAGATTTGGGCAGGAATGATTATGAGTTTTGGAAATAAAGAGATGACAAATAAGGTGAAATATGTAATTCTAATGTATTTCAGGACATCTTATGCAAAATGCAGTTCTTAGGATATTGTCGAGTCTGAAAGCTTTTGAACTCATATTTGTGTAGCATCCTCATCATGGACCCTGCATCAGCAGTGGAATCCTTCCTTTATTTCCCTTTCCTCCCAATCTAGATATACTGATTTGGAGCTCCTACTTTCATTCAATGTAAAGGTAACACTGATGACTTTTCTGTGAGGTTAATACCTCTGCTATTCAGAATCCTTTCCAAGTTTCACCTACTGTCCCTCTTCAGAAAGGAAATATTGCTGTTTTATTTTAGTTTCATCTTCTCTGTTATGATCAATACACAGCTTCAAAGATTTTTAAGGTTTCATACATCATGAAAAGTATTACTTGTGCATTTGCTCATTTAAATCTGAAACCTCCAAAACATCCTCTGCTTCTTATCAGAAACAGTTTCAGACACAGAAATAAAGCCTTATCCAGACAAGCCTCTAAAGCCTCCTACCCTGTTCCTGCCCTTCATTTCTTCAGGCATACATACTGTCTTTTTTTGACACATTGAATTAGAAGGACTTGGGTGACACAAGATCAGCATCACAGACTTCGTATCTGGGTGCTTAGACTGCAGGGCTAGCTTTATATACAGCTGGAGACCACAGCTGCACAAAGATTTAGTCTAAAATTACCAAGTGCTCAGTCATTTTGGAAGCTCAGTTTGAGATATCAGGGATCTCCTTTCTTCTTTCCTTGAAGTGGACTCAGAATACTGAACTTGGTGCCTCTGTCCCCTACATGATCAATAGGGTGAGTTAAGCATCTGAAAAAATAACTCAATTAACCCGTAAGATGTCACCTCATTCTAACTAATCTGTCAAATGCTGGTGTTTGTCTGAGAGCCTGATCTTCCCCAGAGTGCAGCTGCCTAGGAGAAGCCTGAAAAAAGGAAATCCTATTCCCTTCTGATGATAAAATATCCTTACAAAAAAACTAAGAAAGTTGGTATATTTGTTTTAAATTGTGTGGCATGGTCCTGAATGCCACATGAAACAGAGACATGTTCTCTTTTGTGTTTCACCCTCCAGGGCCCCAGGAGTTTTTAATTTTTTGCTGAAATCCTTGCAGGTATACAACTCACGGTAGAAGGAAGAAATTCTTACTGAGCCTAGTCTAGTGGCTAGGGAGCTCCAACAACAGGTGACAGATACACATTTAAATCCCATCAGGCTGTGGAATCCACTGACTCTGGACTTCTTGGGAGAATGCTTTGGCCACTGTGTTACTGTGTACAGAAGTTAGTTGCAATGGTTCTTCCACTTTGTGGAAGTTATAAAAGAGAGAATATAACTCTATTTTAAAAGGGCTTGAATATGTTTAGGGAGCTTCATTTGCACTCTGCAAATATCTGCTAGACTATGTTCTTCAGTAGACCTAAGTATTTAAGTCTTCTTTTAGGTGCTGATCAGGCATCATTAGGAAAGGCACCTACAGATGGACAGATGCAGTTCTGGCCATCAATAGTCCTGCATATTTGCCTTGCCAGACAAATGTCTAGTAGACCAGGGATGATCCTAGCAGCAACCATTGAGCAAGAACTCTGTTGATCAGACCTGAGCACCCAGGTGTAGCTTGTGACATCCACATCCTTTTTTTAGATCTAGTCCAAGTAAGCTGCCCAGCATCATATAGGAAATAGGAAATTTACAGAGAGAATCCAGTTCTGCTGGGTGTCATTCAATTTCCTCACACAGAAGCTCAGACCCTTTCCTTTCCTGCAATTCCTTTCTTTGTCTCTCTCCTTAACCATCATTCAACATCTTCAACAAATGAGATAGATGTCTTACATCATACTTTATTCTTTACTGTATGACTGACATTCACTCCGTGTATACTGGACGAGGCAGGGTTCCTATGGGATAAAATGCTATTGTAGTGATTAATTAAGATTATATCAGGATGCAATACATGCAAACAACCAAATAACTTCCTAACTTTTACTTGCTTTTCAACTTTAGAGTTCTTCTAATATATTTTAAGAACTATTCTAGCTGTTATTAAAAAATCATACTAAAATAACACAACTTTTTCTCTTCAGAGCCTTTCAATTATTCACTGATGCTCACAAGCAAGATTGTTTGCTCATTAAGTAATAGACTAACTGCCAGTATTCAATGGTTATTTCCTTCTCCGTCAACCAGAAACTGGCAAGATGTTGGTTAGTCATTGCTGTCATAAAGAAAACTGATTTTGAAGAGCTCAGAATAAGTTGCTGGTTCAATGGAGAGCTGTGCTCTATTTTCTTCTGCCCTTTGTATCCATTTTGTCTTGGTTGCTCTAGCTGGAGGAACCTCTGTTCCTATCCATATCCAAAAAAGCTTCTTCTGTGAGAACTTCAGGTTCTCATAGGCTTAAATCTTGCTTACGCTGGGTGAACTACACAGTCATAATGAAAGGAAAAGCCATCAGACAAATATAGCCACATATATCAGATTTTATGTCTTAGCTGCAAAAAATGACAGTTCTTCAAAATATTGTGGTACAAGGTAATTTTGATTTTTTTAACATAATCAAAAATATTGAGCTTCTTTTTTGCCCGCTTGCTTTTGTTTAAAGAAATCACTCAGTGGTGTTACCTGAAATTTAAGGAAGATACAAATCTACATGGCCTGAAGCTAATGTTCTGGTGCAGAAGATTCCAGCCCAAATGATTAAAGTTTCAACACAAATGACAAAAGATAATGGGAAGTGTCTGGTAACCTAGCTAAATATATGTCTAATTACAGACAGTGGTGATGGTTTTTCCTGTAATGTACTTACATTTTTTACTAAAAGAATAGATTTTTGCTTCATTCCATTTCAGCTACCTCTGTGTCTTAGCTGATCTGCTCTTTTGTATGCTCTTTCTTCCTTCAGCTACTTTGTCCTAGTCTCTGATGATCATATGGCAAAACCTGAGATACTCTGACTGGTGAATGATATGGATGATCAGTCCATGGATGATCAGCCCTGATTGATATTGAAGGGGTCATGAAATGAAACTAAGATGGGTGCATTGATCCTTAATTTTAACATTATACCCCTAACACAAATTAATAATTTAAATAAATCCCATTTATAACTTGATATTCTAAAGTTTTATGCTTTCATCTCATTGTTGTCCATTTGGAAATCTTCTGAATCACGTATTTTAAGGTGATTGATAATCTACACTTGGCTCAGTCTTAATCCCAGTGAAGACAGTGGTCAGCATTTGCTCCTTTCAGTGACAGCCAGCCTGTCTTATGATTATTTACTGAGCTGACTTCTCAGAGTTACCAGTTACTATGCATTATAATTGTCCCTTTAGATGCCAGTGTTGTAAGCTTGAGTTTTGTTTTGTTTTGTTTTGTTTTTTATATTTCTTTCATTCTTTGGTGATATACCAATTAGATAGTTATTCTTTTCATTCAATTTTTTGTTCAAAAGACCAAATAACATTGTGTCAAAGATAAAAACAGTCCTTCACATAGTGCTTGTTTGGATAATAGCACCAAAATTCCAGTGTCAAAATCATGAAGAACTGAAGACTGACATGCTTTTAAGATTATGTCTCTGGCTGCATAGTTTACTTTTACATATATGAATTAATGACCAGAGAAATATTAATGAAACACAATACAAATGTTCTTAATTATTTTTAATCATCTTTGCTAGTTAAATTTTCCCCTAACACTTTCATTGAATTGCATTAGCAACATCTATTCTTCATGCTTTTTGTATCTTCAGAGTTTTGAAAGCTGTATATATAGACATTAGGCATTCAACTTGCTCATTGCTTTTCATCTTTCCAGTATGTTCACACCCCACAGACCTTTGTATAAAGCCTGCCTTGAACAAAGGCCTGTGTTTGCCACATCTAAACATTTTCACCAGCTATTTTATCTACCCTCTGTTTCTGTTCAGTTCTTATTTGGCTGCCTGAATTGAATTCTATTAGATTCACTTATTATGCTCTGTGAAGAAAGGTTCTCTTCTGCTATTAGCACCAGTTTCGTATCTATCACTCGACTTGAAAAGTTAAATATTTCTACTCCTCTTAAAAATATTTTCCTAATTTTTAATATTTCCAGTCAAAACCTTTATTAAAAAATGTTACATCACTTAGTACTGTCTGTCAGAATACGTTTGAAGCTTTCTTGGCAGCAGATCATATAATTGTCATTCTCTGAATTGTTGCCCAATTTAATGCACATTCAGAGATGCCAATATTCTATCAGTGGCTTCAGGAATGCATATTATGGTGGTTGGCTTTTAAAACCATTTGAGGTAGTTCACGTGATGAAATTATATACAGAATATCTACTAGCATTCAGGAGTCTTAAAAACACCTTATTTGTAAAACAACTTCTTGAGAGGCTTATGAATTCCCTATCACCATAAATTAGGGAGTTATCATCAAAGCAATTTAGTAACATAGGAAAATGTTACCCCCATTTTCTATAAATGAATTGAGGCACAGTGTTGAAGAAACATCTTGCAGAGAAATTTGCCTTTGTGTCAGAAAATGGAGTTATCTCATGCTACATCTTTTTGTTCCTCTTCTAACAGTGCATATAAAAATCAGATATGTATTTTAAACCTAATTATACATACAATAGTATACTCAGACCTAGAATATGTAAAGCCATTGAGCTCATGCGAGGCCCTATGTGCCCTGATGGGACTGTACCTGAGAAGAAATTGAAGCTCCCTTCACATACAAGGGGTTGATCACATTGTTACTTCATTTGAAATGCTATTGACCTAACAGCCAACTCAATTCACGTCTCCTTCAGAGTGCTAGGAAACTTCAGCTTCACTATACATATATGTACCTGTGTTGCTTGACCAGCATGTTGACAAAGATCTGAATATATCAGAAGTGGAGTAATTTTTATTTATTTTTATTTTTATTTTTATTTTTTTTTTTAAGTAGAGCATTAGGGAGCAGCAAAAGCAGGGCTGCTCCCCAAGGGAAGGCCAGCCACAATGCGAGCTGGGCAACGGCCTCACCGACAGGGCATGGTCCCACATCATCAGAGGCAGGTGAGCAGAGAGGGGTGGTGACAACAATGGGTTCTAGCAACAGTCCAGAGATTGTCAGGCAAGACAAGGCAAGAGGCCAGGTCCAGGGTCCATCCAGGGAGCACTTCAAGACAGGACTGCGGCCAGCGCTCCTGGGACATAGCTCAGGCAGGATCTGAAGGTCCCAGCCTGAGCTGAAAGCAGGCCCTTGGTCAGAGGGTCCGGGTGAGGCCCCAGGTTAGGCTGGGCAGGGCAATTAAGGTCTATTAGTGCACTCAGGGCTTTGAGAGAGAGAAAGAATCCCATTTCAGTGTTTACTGAAGTATTTTTGATTTTGTTCTTGTTAGGAATGAATTCAAGAAATAAATACTGTGCTAAAAGCAATGCAATAATGGCACAGATCCAGAAGTCTGCCTCCAACATTTGCTTTTGCTGAGGTGGGTTGCCCCAGTGCTATCAAGTCCAGAATCTGCTGGAGAGCATGAGCCAAGAGGATTGCCACGGAGCCAGGCACACACCCAGGCAGATCCAAGTGGAATTTCACTGAAATTGCATGATCTGCAGGCATCTCTTTACATTCTGACAGCTCAATGAAGTCTGACTCCATAGTGGATATATGGCAACCAGAGCCACTGTTTCTCTGAACAACAGGATGAATTCAAGCAACATATTCCAGATTATGGTTTTTATTTGGCTTGTGGTTTGGTACTTCTTGTTCAACTAATCTGTGGAGTTATTTAGTTGTGTATATTTCTTTTTCAAGGTCAATCTGACAAGCATTGGCATATTAATTATTTAGTTAGAGCTCCAAATTTCATATGTGGACACTTGAATAAAACATCAGGATGATGACCCCAGATCATTACAGCAATGAACACAATTATCACATTTATGCCATAGTATTGATTTACATGTCTCTATGTTGAATGTTGATATCCTGTTTCAGATATTCAGTAATTAAACTGTTAATTCACCTCCTTCTCCATCAATACTTTAAAGACTTATTCTCCCCTGTTCTGGTTGACAAAGGTCAAAAGATAAGTAGTAAATATTCCTCTCTGTTTAGAGAGCCTTCTGTGCTATGCTCTATACAAAACCAAACAAAAAGATATTTCCTTCTGAGACTGCTTTTAATCTACTTATAAAATGAAAAAGCAACAGATGAATAATAAATGAATCAGTAGTTTCATTCAATATTGTTACTATAGTAATCATTTAGCTGTGGCCATAAGATTTCTTTTTTCATTCTTAAGTGTTTTAAGAACATCAATAAAAAGAGTCACATTTTTTTCCAATAAGAAACTTGCATCTGGAACCTTTGACTAATATTTGCACTAGTCCACCTAAAAGCCTCACCAGATGATTTTTCAAAAGCTGACAATTTTAAATTACTTTTCCCAGAGTGGAGGGTAACTGTATAAGGTTTCCGCTAACAAAGGCATCAAAAACTATGTGCAGTGATCTACTTTGAGGAACAAAAGGTAGCCTGCAACTGTTCCTTAATTCTACTGACCTGCAATGGCAAGGACTGCATTAATATCAGAATGACCATCCGCTCTCCATCTTTCTTGCACCCGGTTCCCTCAAAATGAGGTCCCAGTTTGCTAAAGTTAGGGTTAGGGTTAGGGTAATGTGGGGCTGTAGAAATTATGGTGATTCAAATTTCAGCATTCATATTTTTAGATTTATTGCTTTCCAACTTAAGTAAATGTAATCTTTGTACACAGCACACATTAAGTAAACTAAGAAATATAACATATGACTTAAAAATATAAAATAACACTGCTGTGGCTGTGAATTTCATGAAATGAAATTTATGTAATTATATGTCTTGGTCTTGCAATATTTGACTTTAAAGTCCTGAGACCTCATTTTATATACAGCAAAGTCTATTTTATTGTATCAGAAAGTCTAGTCAGTTTTTGACCTTCTCTCTGTTTCTGTTTTGCAGCAATGTTGCAGGCTATATAGTCTCTAATTATACACACACACACACACACACACACACATTTTTCATTTTGAGTCACAGAGTAAAGGAAATTACATTAGGTCTCATAAATATGTTGTCATCTAGATAGCAGCTTCATTAGAGCTCATTATAAACATTACTTTTATTATTTACAAGTTACTGTAATGCTGACTACTGTTTGTTTAGTTCCAGTAAAAAGTCTGCACACTTTATTATATGGAGACTGAACCTTAGAATTATATTGCACCAAGATCTGAATATGCAAAAGCAAGATTTCTAAAGTGTTTTACATTTGCTAAAGGGCACAGCAGTACAACTACTACTACTAAAATGAACACATGTAAACTTGATATGAACAAAAAGAAAATTAACTGAAAAATACAGGGAGAAATAAGTAACTAGAGATTAATAAAACATATCTCCAACAGCCTCAAATAATCAGAGAGATACATTTCATCAATACTACTAATAAAATGTATTATTAAACCTTACAATAGGGCCTAAAATTCCAATCCAAGACAAGCATCTATTGAGCTGGGCATAACACAAATGGAGGTAAAAGACAGATATTACAATGTCTCTCACCCAAGAGACGGAACATTAAATACCAAAAATTTCTACAGCAGTAGAGTGTATCAGAAAAAGTATTTGCAGAAGCTTAGGAAATATTAACGCCATTGCATAATGTGCTCATGAGACTTCATCTGGAAACTCCATAAAGTTCTAGTTATCCTCATGCTAAAAAGTGGAGTTAAAATTGGAAAAGAAGCAGAGAAAGTTTCTTGGAATGAACAGGGAAATGAGAAAGATTGACTTTATAGACAGGTTTGAAAAAGTGTTACATGTTTAAGTTACCAAAATGAAAGCCAGGATGTCGAGAGCAATTATGACTGTCTTTCACACAGTGAAGGGATGGCGGGGAGGTAGGACAGTGACAGAAGGAAAGAAAATCAGCAAGGAGGCAGAAGAACTAGTTAGACTGAAGGACAAATTGGCACAATAAATAAATAAATATAAACTGGACACAAATTTAGGTTGAAAATCAGAGGAAGGATTTTAACATCAGAGGAACAAAGTTCTGGAGCAATATTGTAGCTGACATGGTGGAGACAGTAGACCTATATCTAGTTTTTAGATGGCACAGACCAGGCTGGCATCCAGATAGCAGGAAGCTCGAGGGGTTTCTCTATGCTGCCACAGTCCCTGCTGGTTCAAGGAGTTCACTGGAGTCTCAGAGAGATGAGCCTTGATGAAAGGACAGATTAAACACATGGGAAAACATTGCCTTTAATCCCCAGCACTACACTTTAAATGTCTCAGAAATTAGCATATGGCTTGTTGGAGGTTCTGCTCAGCTCTTAATCTCTACATTCTTGTCTCAGTGACATTCGAAACAGCTAACCTGACAGCGTGACTTTTGACCCATGAAGAAAGTAATAGTACTTGTGTGCTGTAGTCTTCTTTTTCCCATCAGTTGATTTTCATAAAATATATTGCAGAGTGTGTCTGCTCCTAATCCCTGAAATTTGGCAGGGTATAGATTTTTATAGAGCCAATCACCATGGTATCCCCACATTTTCTATATTTGGACATTTCAACACTTGGCTTGATCAGGAATACTCTTATAAATGGATATCCAGAACACTGTCAATAATCCTATCATGCTCATTTTTACTGTGTAAAAATGGATACACAAATTGTCAGCCAGAAAAAAATCAGATTGCAGCAAGATGGTAATGTTGGTAATGTTGGTTGGTAATGTTCAAGCAGCGTGTATCTTCCACACTCACTCTGTTGCTAGAATTAAAAGAATCTTCCAGACAAGACCTTCAATTATATATTCCAGAATATCTAGCACAATGTTAAATACAAGCTCAGAAGAAAATACAGTCAGCTGCTTCCACTTCATTTTTTCTTTGTGCTATGTCTGTACAAAAATAGGTTAATATTAAAAACAGTTTCCAATACAAAGCAGAAGCTGTTGAAGACAAATCTAAACTGAAGAAAATAATCTCATCAATTATGCTAAATATGTTAATATTGCTTCTTAATCTTGAAGAAAAGATCATCAGCCAGATTTCATTCTCTTAACAGCTGCAGGATTACTGAGAATAAACTGCAAAGAGCTAAAGCAGCATCTGTGGTAGGTTTGAGAGCTATGTATATAGGTCTGCACATAGAGGGATATTTGCACTACGCAGCACAGCACTATGTATGGTGTGACCTCTTTGTGAGTACTTCAACATCTACCAACACTGCAGACATGAACAGACATAAGGTAACACTGTAGCTATACAGCTGAGTGTAAGGCCAGGGACCGATACTCACCTGTGCATGTATTGCCTTCCTTGCTAAGAGAAGACTGGTTGACCTTGTGAAATGATTTCTTTCCTTCCCTTGGGGGTCTTGCCTATGCCAGGGCTTTGCAGAGAGTGAGGAGTGGGCAGAAATAATTTGAAATATACACTATGCCCCCTCAAAAGGCCATGCTGTATTATTCAGATATATAGCCTTTCCTAACAGGACAGTCTTTCTTTACAAGAGATAGACCAGGTGCTAATTTCCTGGAAAAGTTTTTAAAAGTTTTTAAGCAATCCCTGTAAATTTAGGCCAGGAAAAAATTTCAGAATACAAACCTGCCAATCTCTTAATTATTTTTCACACATTTCCCCAGGAAAGGGATTAATTAGCATTCTTACTGCAAATAGAACTATTCATCCAAGTTTTTGTTTCAGTAAAAGTCTGGCCTAATTCAACAAATATTTTTTGAAAGGACAGCTACATGAGCATTACAAAAAGCCTCCATTTCACAAGATATGAAGCTTTGATAGAAATATAGGCCACATTCTCAGGCCATTTTCTTCCAACCTCCTTCCAGTAAAGTAGTACTTGATTGCATAAATAGCCTGTGGCTGCATTCCCTTTGCAATTTTTGTGAAGGCAAACTATGCTTTGTGTCTAAGCCATATTTATTGAGTACTGTTATCCACAGACCACTGTATCACATAGTTTGCATAACAGCTGCAAAGTCTGGTCTAACATGATGGCTAAAACTGGAGAAAACTATTAAATATTATCATTATTAGTCAAGCACCAAGTTTCCCTCTTCTGCTCCTCAGGTACTAGCAACCTAAGGTTACAGAACATAAGGAAGTTCTTGTTACACAAAATGGCATAACTGAAGCATTCTAAAGATGACTACTGCACTGATGGCTGACAAAAGGTTAGAAAAGTTTAAAAAGAATAAAATGGTTACAAAAGGAAAACTGGGAATTGAGAGACAAAAATAAAAATCTGTAATTGGTGTGAGGGAGCGAGGAAGAATCTGTTCAAAACTTCTGTTTGACACTTGCTGGTACATGCAATATCTTTACTTTAGAAAAAAAAGAAACAGCACAATTGGCTATTTACAGATAAAATTTAGAATTTCCAGATGCAATTTATAACGTAATCCTGTAATTCATCATGAAATAAATCTCAGCAGTGTGCTGCAAAGCATCAGTGCAAGATGAGAAGATTAAGAGCGGGTATGAAAAGTCCCCCCAACACAGCAGAATGGTGTATATTTCCTTATCCTTTTTCCAAGCTTCTCAGTATGCAAAGCCAAGACGAATGTAATCAGCAAAAGCAGCGTACTAGTTAGAGAACTGTTACAAGAAAAATGAAGTGTGGGCACTTTGCTGATCTGAGGGGAAGACATATTCTTCAAGAAATATTCAAAAGAATAATAAAAACACAGTTTAAGCCATTTTGTGGCCAACATACTAAATATAGACAGAAAGGGATGAAGCATCTTTCTAACCTCATGCATAAGGTTCTGACCAAGTAAACAGTAGGAGACCTTTGTTCCAGTCAGAAAGACTGAGTGTGCCCAAAGAGCTCCCTCCTATCAAGCTAGCAACCTGTTCAGAGTGCTGTAGAGTTAATCTTGCTTCTTCCCTTGAAGAATAGATAAGATCCCCATGAGAAAGGTCATTCAACTATTTGTACTGACTGCAGAGACTGTGTGTACCAGAAAAATAAGCAAAATTGTCCTTAAAACAAATGGAGGGTCCTCCTGATCATTTATGGTGTAAAGACCCTTGATTCCTGACTCCACTGTGGGGAGAGAGCTCCAGAAACAGCTTCAATTATTTTATTCACTGGTATATTCTATCCCCAAAGCCCATTTTTCTAGGACTCTTCAGAGTATCTTCTAGCCATTGAGTTATTGAGTAAAAGAGAAAATATCTTCTCATCTTGCATAATGCAGCTATTACTCAAAAAAAAGTTCTATTTTAGTATGGAACATTCCATCTGACCTGATTTTTTTTGACATCTTAAGCATGTCATTCAGCTATTTTTTTTATTTTTTATTTTTTCATTGGATCCTCTTGCTATAGACCTGTTTCTTGAAACTGGGGAGCTTGTTCAGTTGCACCTGATCCTGAATTGCTCAAGATGGCTAGAAAAATTTAAATGGAAAAAGCTTTCAATACAGAATGTAATTCCACCAAGGTTACTGCTTTGTGAAAACATTTTTGCTCGTTATGTCCCCTTTTTTTTTTAATAATGAATGGAAGAAAATCTGACAAAGCAAGAGCATGAATTAAACCTTCTCCCTTATTGCTTCCTAATTGTTTCAGTCAATTAATCTGTCTGTAGATAGATACAGTGGTCCTATTCAAATATAAGTCCTGTTTTCCTGATATTTAAAGCAATCAATCAGACTTTTTAATGGCCTTTTATAGTACTGGGTTCACTGAGAAATCAGGACCCCACAGATCTGTGCAAAGAGACGTGATTACATGGAAATTTAAAGACCTACTGTGAAAACTGCTCTGAAAATCTCTTAACCTCCTCTTTTCAAAGTCAGGAATCTTGTGGAGGTTTGTGGATATTCTTGCACCAGTGTAAATATTTGTGAAAAGAATGCCTCAAACACTTCTGTCCTATGACAGCTGCTGACCTAGTGACATTTAAAGACACTGGTTTTAGCATAAAAGTGTCACTGAAAGGTAGGAGACAACTGAAAACTCATCATTTGACCTTTTTTTTCTTGCAAGAATAAAGTTCTTGCTTTTTGTTATCTTCTGGTTAGCAGAACCCAGTGACCAAATGATAAAATGGAAGCTGAAATCCAATAGCAAAGCGAGAGTAATGCAAGCAGGATGGATGGATATTGAGGACTCCAATTCAGACATTAGCACTAAGAAAGAGTCATTAGTACTAAGAAATCTTGTGAATATTCCTCTGAAAATGTCAAGCAAATACTTTACTAGCAGTTCAGCTGGTAACAGGATATTGGGGGTCATTAGAAAAAGAATTGAGGACAATGTACAAGAAATCATTATGTCACAATTTGAATGCCCAAGATTTCCATATATGGAATATTTTCTAAAGCTCTGGTCAAACCCTTGCAAAAAAAGGCACACTAGAAAATGAGCTGAGTTGTAAAATATTTTACATATGACAGGAAACTAAATACACTACAGATGGGAAAAAGAATATGATAAAGGCCTGTAAAATCACAACTGGCATAGAAAAGGAAGAAAGAGAATGGTTATTCCTTATATTTCATAACAGGAGGACTAGGGTACATTCAAGGAAACTATCAGGAAGTAAGGGTAGATCAAACATGAAATGAAGGAACTGAAATTAAATTAAATTAAATTGTGGAATTCATGACTTGCAGGATGTCATGAAAGCTTAAAATATAGGGAGGGTTCCAGGTGGGTTAGACATATTCATGGGGTATAGCTCTGTTGCTGGGTGCTACATATGGCTGGTTTTCTATGCAAGCCAGAGACCTTATGCTATACAATTCATATTCAATAGTTCTTCCAACAGACAGGCATGCATTTTGGCAGTATGAAGCTCATGGCCTTCCATCCTAATGTTATATCCCAACTCAGTGAACTATAAGAGTAATTGCTAGCTTTCATTTAATAAGACTAGGCACTTAGGGACACCTTGAATACTTTCTAATTTTAAGAGACCAGAATCTCTGGTCTCATTTTTTAAGACAATGGAGTATTTGAACAAATCTTTTTCTCTTAACACAGTGATTTAGCCTCCCACAGAAGTGAATACATGAAATATTTGTGCCAAGTTATCTTTACATAGTTAACTGAATGCACATATTTTAGCCAATGTACAATGGCTTAAAATAAGAGATATTCTACAGGCAGATTCTACCTATATATTTGTGATATTTTAGAAAGAACATGGAGAGCAACACTGAAGCCAAAGACTATAAATTTCATATAAAAGAGTACCAAGACAACAAAGAAATTGTTGTAGACTGGAAGAAAGGAGAAGAGTCAGTAGAATGGGTTATTTTCAATTTTATTTTCTCCATGGTAATTAATCTTACATCAGCATACCATGAAAAATAGTAACATTATACTCTATGTTTTGCTTTTCTTCTTAAAGGGTATTCAATAAAATAATTATTTCGTGCATGTCTTCAGCTAAATTCTAAAACAGAACATTAATTATGACATAACTATGACTTGGCCATCAGATTGATTATTTGCCAGCCCTGCGCCAAAGGGAGAAATGACCATCAGAATACTGCCGTCCTTTTATGCTGCTGAGGAGACACCAAAGTGGACAGCATTCCCCAGAACAAAAGAATTTAATTTTGAGGCAAGCACTAATTTCAGACTTCAGCGAACAGTGCCATATAACTTATCAATTCTACATTAGCTTCTACAAAAGGGGAAAACAAACAAACAAACAAACAGGTGTAGAAGAAATGGGCTGTCCTTGCCTTTCTAAAGAAGGGTTCCCCTAAAGATTTCAAATACCTTTTTAACTCAGTAATGCTAGTATCTTGCACTTTGACTTAAATGTACCCTAAGAACTGTAGGGATACTTCACAGAGCTCTTCTGGATATCTGATAATTAAGCCAAGAGAAAGGAGAAGGATGCCAAAGATATGTATATTAAAGCAGGAGCAACCTAGTCCTCTTTTAAAAACCTGGAAATTAGGAAATACCCAGCAGTAACCTTATCTACTGCAGATGTAACAATAACTGACTAGTTTGCAAAGGCAAAAGTTTTAAGAGCAAGTGTTTGTAACAGTACCTGCTTGAAAGAAAAATGCATGTTCATCATTCTTCAGAGTGCTGCTCCAGCAACTTGTCCAGTCTAAAAGAAAAATTAAGTTTTTTGAGTACAACATGTAGAAAAAATGTGTGTTTGTGAAAAGTATCAATGTAGTAAAGAGAAATTATAAGTAACATGTAGAAGTAGTCCATCTATTCATGCAGTATTGCCTGAAAATGAAATCAATTAGGGCAGCAGGAACAAATCTGATTTTCTGTTGCAGAGCACCTTGCATGAAAACTTAATGTAAATGGGTTTGGGCTGTAATTGTCTGATGTGGCCTGAAAACTGACTGGACGACCGTATCACTAAGAGAACTACAAAGAACAATGGGACAAACCTGAGCTGCTGCAAGAACTGGTATCTGGCCATGTCTTATTTTCACTGATGTTATAATAGGAAGAAAAGAGAATGTTTGCACAGTTTTAAAATGATTCTAATCTGGGACATCAACACCTGCAAACTCCTAGCTAATAATACAGACATCAACAGTAGCACAGAACAAAAGCAAAATGAGAATCAAATGTAAAAAACCTAGTTAATACATCTGGAAAGCCACAACCTGAAGTATTATTTACTGAAGTACAGAAAGTAAAAAGATATTCCTGAACTCTTAGAGCATAAGAAATGAATTTTGAGTTTGAAATGGAATGAGAACAGACAAAAAACCTAGTCCAGGCCCAGCATGCACTGAAACAGGAAAACATTGTCTGCAAAACCAGGGACAAGATTAGCTGGAGAGGTCTTCCACAGTCTGGCTTAAGGCTCCCCCACTTAAATAATATAGCATGCACTGTTATGCTGGAGAGCAGTGGGCCTTCCATGGGGGCTACAGAAAATAATCACAGCCATTCCCTCAGGACATGACAGTAAAAAGGATCTAGGAAGTTCCCCTTCTCCATTAGTTCCCCTCTCCTCCACATAAAAGGAATGGAGTACAGAATGGAAGTAAGGAGCACAAGAAGAAAAGAATAGTTATCTGTTATAATTACTTTTTTTTTCTTTTTGCTAAAAGGTCGAAAACAGCTCTGGACTAGCTTGATTACATCTTCCAGATGATTATTTTGATCATCACACAAGGAAATAACTCAACTGGATTCCTGTCTTTGACCTACTAAGTAAATAATCAATTATTTATCAATGGAGTACTGTCATGAAGAGAGATCAGTCTCTCACCAAAAAGTATTCAGCATATGTTAGGGCATTTTCCTATATTGTGGAAGATACAGAAATAAATCCCATCAGCCTGTAAAAGGGAATTGTGTCCATCTCCTATAGCGTGCAGGAAGAGGCTGGGTTTTGCTGTAATCACTAAAAGCTTTAAGAACCTCAACCGCCCTGTTTTTTTTCCAACTTGAAACTATTTAGTGAGTTCACTAATGGTTCTGAAGCCTCATGTCCCTTCCTTTGCCCCCAGATCTCTCTTACTTTGTGATCTAGCAGCATGGCTACTGCAGATTACCAGGTGTCTATTATATGCATGCTAAAACAAGCACAAATGCCTGGCTAGCAATACTTTTTCTATACTTTTATAAGCAGTGGGATTTGAAGACATGCAAAACCAATGTGCTTGCAGAGAATCTTATTCAGGGAGCGCTCTGGAGAGTTTTTCAAAATACTGCACAGAACGAGAACTTTTTGGCTGCCTGTCATAAACCACACGTGGACAATACCTACTGTAAATGGTTCAAGTAATAGCAGCAGTGTTTATTTGAAGCAAGCAGATTGGAGCTCTCTCCTCCCAGCCACCAGAAAGCTCTGTATAGCTTTTATGTGCAAAAATATAACTGTTCCAAAAGTCAAGATTCACTGAAACTCTACATGTCTTTAAGGGCAACACGCACACATGTTTAAGGGAATGCTGTGAAGGGTGTCCATCGTTGGGGCACGGCAAGTGCAGGGCTGCTCCCTAGGGCAGGTGAGCCAGGAGCCAAGGGGGCCATGGTGCTGGCTGGGCAGTTCCCACACCGCCAGGCGCTGGAGGTGGCCGAGCAGAGCATGGGGGTGATGCCAACGGGTCCTATCAACAGCCTAGGGATCACCAGGCAAAGACCAGGTCCAAGGCCAGTCCAGCAAGACCAGCAAGCCAGGTCCAAGGCCAATCCAGGGAATCCAAGCAACAATTCGGGAACAGGGCTAGGGACAGGCATACTTACAGTATAGCTCAGGCAGGGACTGGAAGCAACTGGAGTCCCCCAACAGGAGTGGGTGGAGGCCCCAGGTGAGGCTGGTCATGGCCATTAAGGCTTATTTGTGTACTCAGGGCCCCAGCTCCTGTATGCAAGCAGAACTCTTCAGTACCTACATGATCATGTGCAAAAATATTTGTCATTCAGACCAAGGCACAAGATTCAGGAATGGAAAATGGAAGGTACCAGGTTGTAAAATAATAGCATCTTGCACTTTGAAAGCCTAGCTCCCTGTAAAAGTGTGTTTTTCACATTTCCCAATAAAACTCTGGGACATAGCTAAACTGATTTACTAAAGCTCTTTTATAATAGAAATGTGTTGAATTTAAAAAAACTCCTCATTTTGTAGCAGTCTTACAAAACAGAGGTTGTATGCACCCTTATTAGGACAATATCCAGTCAATCCAAACAATGGGGCTTGTATAATGTAAGCTGTTGGTGGCAGTCTGCAAATAACAGACAGCAGGAGCAGGTACCTGAGCCTTAAGGAAAGTTTAGTAATGACACAGCATCTGACTTACAACTCTCACCTGCCCAGTCTGTACTGGGAACTTGTATCACCATAGACCTCTTTCTCTGCCTGGCTCACTGGTTTCGTCTGCTGCCAGTATCCACTCTTCTCATTTTCCTACACTGGTGCTCAATAACTTCATTTTCCTAAAAGGCCTAAGAGGTCATGGCATTCTATGGCTGTTTGAAGGTGTTACTGAACTGCTACATTAAGACAGTGTTGTGGAGGGTACATGAATCACCCAGGATTGCGTTGTCCAGCTCCAGAAGAAGATTGTCACTTGCCACCTGGACCTGACTGGATGTTTATAGCTTATCATATCTTGTGCAGCTGTTTTGCTTGTGAATCCAGCCATGCATAGCATCAATATGTATGGACAACTTCCATTCTCTGCCAGTCAGTAGAAAAGCTTTTCTTTCTTTTTGCAAATGACGGGGACAATCTTGCATCAGTCAATTTTGGCCTCCTGGAATAATCAAAACCACTTTAAAAACCAATAAGCTTGCTTGAAATTTATCTGTCTGCAAAAGGAATCTGCTGATAGTGATTGCCTGATCATAGATTTTATTACTTTCTTCCTACATTTTCTAATAAAATTTACATCTGCAATATATCAGTAGGCATGATAAGGTTTGTTTATAAAAATAATATGTACTAGAAGGAAAAAGTCAATTCACTAACTTTGGATCGTAACAGCTAATTTATAGTAGCATTTGACTTCATATAGTTGCTCCTGTCATACGCTCCATCATTCCTGGGCAGAGTCAAAGAGCAAGTAAAGCTTTTCAGGTATTAAGGCAACACAAACCATACAGAAAAACTTCTGTAACTGAAGTGGGTCATTTAAAAATAAAGTCTACTAACCTGAACTTCTAGCCAGAATTACTTCTTTCCTTGATGATGTTCTTGTATCAAAAATTCCTCTACGTCTTTTCACATATAAACATACAATCAGACAGCACTATTTTCAGGCCTAAAGACAGACTAACATATGGGCAACAATTAACTTTGCAGAAGTATCATTCAGCAGACATTTTGAAGTATTGCTCTAGAAACTAGCTTATCCTTTTTCTCACTGTAAAGTTGATTTTCCATTAGTTTATTTAACACATTTGACTCTCTTAAAGATTTTCCAAATGACAGTAGTGCTGTCCCTCAGTCTTCTAACTCCAGCAACAAAATGTGTTTTAATAACAAAAAACCCTAACCCACATTTCTGAAATTGCAGTAACCTTATGATGATTTCTGTCCACAATCTTTTGACTTCAAAATTATTTATGTCAGTAGATTATTTTGCACTTATGCTAGAAGAAAAGTCTAGTAGCACAGGAAAACAAAGACCAGAGAAAAGGACATGTCAGATTAATATTGATGCATGATACTTTCATTTCAACTGGAAATGCAAATATTACACATCTTCTGTTATAACTTAAATTTTGTTGTGTTTTTAAGCATAATATCATTTCAGAAAAACAGTATCATCAATACAAAATCTATCATATGTGACAAGCCTACATTTATTAATTATTGTAATGCATCAAGATTTTCCTGGGACTATCTATGAGTAGATCATAATGATGAGTGCTAAATTTTGTATCTGGATCTCCTCTCTATGGCATGCCTTGTTTATACATCTGACAAGCTTGATAGCAACTTTATCAAGACATTTATACCTAAAACACCTCAAATTACACCTGGATATTTCACACAGCAGTATAAAGGGGGGGGGGGGGAGCCAGTAATTTTTCAAACACATCTTTCTCCTAAAAAAAACACTATTTGCTTATTGAGGATCTTCCCTACTACCAAAGAATCTGAATGCTGAAACTTCTGAAAAACTGGTGACATGGCAACAAATGCTCAGTGAAGAATTTCCTTTCATTTCAAATCCATTAACTTCCTGAAAACTCCTGAGTAGCAGGCTGAAATTCCAGTGTTACCAAGGTAAGTTACGATCTTAAACTGAGAGGAGAACATGGTCCACAGTGCAGAAATTACAGAAAAAGGACATTGTTGGGCTCCATGAGAGGAGGCCCTTTACATAATAGATAATAAATACAAACGCAGTCCTCTTTTAAAATCTAGTTCTACAGTTGTGCTCAAAAACCATGAATGAGGAACCACATGATGAATGTGTGTATATGTTCACTGAGACTTGAAGTAAAGGTCAAAGTATACAAAATCAGTTAATCAATCAGTCAATCAGCTGTTTCCGTTGATTTTCACAGACTGTCCTTTGGACTCACAGATGTAGGATTCAAATCGTGTGCTGCTGTAAATTATGGTTCACTGGTCCTTCCTCATACTTTAGCTTTGCATTTTACACGTGCTATTAGCATCTTATTCTTGAAATTCTCAGAATCATTCTTCATTATATTGACTTTGAATAGTTTTTCAGAGATAGTGGAATTACTTGTATGTGAAGTTACATATGTGTGGATGTTTTTGTAGGATCAAGACCTTACGCGTTAGCATTTGGGACAGACACTATGTGTAAGGTAAATTTAAAATTGTATTGTTGAACTTGGTCCTATATTCTAGATTATAGGCTATAAATAGTCAGATTTTTAAGGTTTACATATTATCAATTGTTTCTTAAACTCCTATTATCACTAACTGATGGGTTGCTTTGATGTACTGACACTTTGGGATTCATCTTGTGTCAAGAAGGAAATCCTAAAGCAATTGCAGTAAGCATTGACCATTTGGAAAGCATTCAAGCAAGTCCACATCTATTTGTCTCAGTTATCATGGTTTTTACTATTACCTGTCATCCCGCTCAGCCAGCTCCAGCTTCTCTGTTTTTTAGGATTTGTTTCCTGCCATAAACTTTTGCCTTGGACTATCCAAAGCAGAAAACTTCTTTGTTTCCTTCAAGTGTGCAGTACCTGAAAGAATGGGAGATCTCTTAGTAACAAGATATTACATTACATTAGTATATCAACAAGATATTACATTAGTAACAAGAGCAACTTCAAATATCTTGCAACTCAGAGCATGGAATTTCTACAAGATTCTTTTTCTTCCTCTGCCTGAGGAAATAGGTCTAAACTCCTGAGAAACATTTTTGCTAAAAAGTTCCACCAACTCTGTAGCAGTTTAAGAGCCAAAGAACAACTGTGAAAACTGACATATTTAATGAGAAAAAGCCACTAACAATTTGCTTGAAATTTTATCTGAATAACATTCTACTTTTCAATCTGCTATAGTTTTTAGTACTTTTCCATGGATGAAGATGGACATATGTTAACATTTCCTCCATCTCTGTCATTACTGAACATTTCTAGAGCTATCAAGAGAGAAATACAATGCACTGAGTGCAGAACAACAATTAGGATTGACGCAATATAGGTAAAGAATGAAATTCATCATCCTGACTATTTTGTTTTGCTTGCATGATATATGTTTGACATATATCAAGCAACATATATGGCAATACTTTTTATTTTGCCATTTGACTGTTTCTTTAGGTTCATAATTAGTTCAATGTATTTGTTCCTTCATTGTAGCCATAATACATATAGGTATTTTTATTTGCATGAATCAAGCACTCTTGAACTGTGAGGCTAGCCTCCCTGATGAGACTTTGATCTCTTCCAGAGCAAGATCCATCAAGCGTAGCGAAAACATCAAAAATGACATTCATTTTCTCTTATTTTTCTCCATTTAGGAGTCAACAAAACCAGGATTTTCTAATTTATAATGATTCTAAAGGGTAGTTCTGTTGTTGCTGATTTCTAAGCAGAAAAAATCTGGCAAGGCAAGAAATAATGGCAGTTATCTTCATCCAGGTGTTGTAAACTATCACAACAGCACATGATTTCCAGAGAGCTACTAGAAAGAAATTACTCCACATGTACTTGTATGCATATTCACCTCAGAAGAGGACGCATACTAGCTCGTTTTTATTTTGCAAGTTGTTGGTTTTGAAATTTAAAATCTTTGACAGAATTTTTATTAACAAGCCACTAAGTCAACTGACAATGGTATATCTTGCCTATGTGTCAGGGAGGCAATAACCAGGTTTGTATTGGCTTTTTGGAATAGCTGGCTTCTCCTCAACTTGAAATCACAGATTTTAAATTAGACACTGCAGCTGGGTATGAAGGTATCTAAATATGGAGCGAAGACTCATACTAAGGACCCATGCTTGAAAATAAATCTCATAACTAAAATTACCTCCTCACAGTGGTAGGCCAGACAACATGAATGAAATAAAAGACTAGGAATAGAAAGGATTAAAATAATACATTAATCTGTTTGCTAATATGAATTGTCCCTTTTTCTATGTTATCTAATACTCAATCTAATCCTGTTTTAAGTTCTTTAAGTTAAGAGTATATTTATTCCTTTAGGTCAAGATCCCCAGCTCTCAATTCTGATGTCAAATCCCATATCTTCATCTAGTGCCAATGGCAGGTTCTGAATTAAAGATATCACATATTTCACTAAAAAAGCTAAATATACCTACTGTTTCCATATTATTCACTAAATATTAAGTGTATTTCATAAAGCATTCTTTATAAAAATATTCTGCAGTTGGTTGAATAGTTATTTATATATATATATGCATATTTTAATCTGGATAAACTAGCTAGGTATAACAAACTTGCAGGTGTTCTGACTCCTCCTCCTTTGCTCTATAGCAATTCCCTCTACTTCTTCCAGTGAGCTACAGTTTCCTTACTCAGACTCCGTCCTGGAAAATTTTACTGTTGTGTATAGCCAGGACTTCCACTGTCCTATAAAAACAGGGCTTCAGAGCCTTTGTATAAGTTCTCTCTAGCAGAGTAAACTTCATCTTCAGGAAAGACCTTCTAAAAATTTTAACTGAAGACCTGTAAATTAGTGAGTGTGCTGCTACTAGGCATTGTGACTTGTCAAATACCTTTCTGTAGAAAATTGTTCCTTAGTGCTGAAAAAATAAACGTATATTTCTTATATGCTCTCTCTCATTCTTAAAGATTTCTTCTTTATTTTAGTGAAACTTTAGTCATGCTTTATATAACAATGAGAGATTCATATTTCCATATAGGTAGATACCCATGTGTTCAAAAGGCACTGACCATTATGAGGAAAAAATAAGAAAAGACAAGTAGGGTTTCTAATTAAAGTTTGAACTAAGCAATAATGAGGCATAAGACATAACATTTTCCACATTTGATAGTCTGTTGTTACCTTGTTGGAGTTGAAGCAACTTTTTAACTTCTTGTTAAGTATTATGCTACACAAGAACAAAAGCTCTGTGTTAAAATGCTGATAAGATTGTAAAGTCAAGTGCTTAGAAGTGTGAAAATCACGGAACTAGAGCTGCATCTGAGATTTTTAATTTGCTGCTTTTTATACATGCATTATTTATGATAATCTGCCATTACACAATCATGTTGAATATTTTCCACATGATCCTGACTCAGTCAGTGTGTAATCACTACCCAAGTGAGTAAATATTCAGTGGCAAACATCAACCAATCTTTTCCCACAAGAAACTTTATGGAAATGAAGAGATCTGATGAATACGGTACAATGATGCTAATAATATCAGGAAACACTGAATTTTAAATATTCTCCTGCATTAAGTTCCTTTGAATACATATAAAATTTATTTGTAAGATCAATCAAGCACCCTTTTTCTAGGGTTGCTGAATCCTTCCTGGACAATATTATAGACTAAATTCCAATAATGTCTGCAGTATGAACTCAGAAGTTATCACTTTGAAGTTCAATCTATGAAAGAATTAAAAAGGGGTGGAAAGCCTATGGAATTTAATTATGAAGATATGGAGACGGATTCAGACATTTTACTGGCTGGAGAATTAGCATAATGTACAGATATATTTATACAAACTCTTAGTTTAAAAATGAAGGAATGAGTGAAAAAGAACAGTTAGCAAAAATTCCAGAAAATCTATCTTTCTGGTAAGTAACATAAAATGTCAGATTTCTATACTAACAACATTATTCCTATATTGTTTCATGAAGTACTAAACATGTTCCTATTGATATTTAAACTTATGTAAAATGCCACAACACATCACAAGTTTTCTTTTCTTTTTTTTACATTCTTTACATATCATTAAGCGATTAGCTGAAAACTAATAAGCTGTCACACAGAAACACACATATACGAACGTATGGAGGAATTACCTAAATCTGACAATTTCTAAGATTTAACTTGGCAATGTGCTTAGTAGCACTACTCATGTCTTGGTCTCTCAGTAGAATGATAATCGTTACTGTAGTAATGTCCTTTTAATACAATTGTTTGACAAAAGTAACATTGTAAGAAGTATCTCTTTATGAATAGATTTGTCTATTCTCAAGCTGATTAGACCAATAGTTTTCTTTTTATTTTTTCCTTCTCAAATATAATAAAGTAATACACTGCACACTGACATTTCCAAGCACATTTCCTTCTTATTGGGTGTACCAAAACAAGTCTTAAAAGTCTAATTTTACTTTTTGAAACCTGTTAGACATCCCAAGTGAAGAATTCTACACAAATATTTGCTACATTACCAGAAGTCATGTATATTTTTTAATTAGTAAATTTTGTTTAAATCTTTTCAGAAACGTCTGCTTACAGACCAAAATCAGAATTTGAGAAAGTTAAAAAGGAAGTTCCAAATTTCCAACTGTCTAGTAGCACATAATTGCCAGTAAAATCTGAGGGAATAATTTAGCCTATATTTTCAATGTCTTGGCACTTTTCAGTGTTTCTTGAGTATCTCTTTGAACTTTATTACAAAGAAAACCCACATATTGATACGTTTGGTTTTGTCTGCACTACTATCCTATGAACTGTTGATCTAGGCTGGATGCTACAGCAAACTCCTCTTTGTAGCTTTGATTCAGTGATTTCTATTTCACATAACCTGTGAGATGGATTTCAGAGCCTCCCTGGAGCTTCAAGCTAGCACAGGTATACTGCTCTTTGTGTTTCAACTAGGTATTTTAAAACTAGCTTGGTTCTCTAAGTTCTCTAACCTACACTGGAGTCACGAAAATAACTGTCACCTAGACCTACTCACAGACAGTTGTGTTGCATATGCTAGGACAGCCGCTGCTGATTCTATCTTAATATCATTAACCTATGAAAAGACAGTCAAAGTAAACAGCCTTGGTAAAGTAGTTTAAATCAGCTACTTCATAAAGTAGTTCAAATTGTTGTTTGCTGCAGGTCATTAAGAAACTAGTAAACAGACTATTTAACAATGATGCTAATGTAAATTTTCCATGACAGCAGTCACTGGTATCCTGCTGACGAATAATAATGCCATTGCAACATGTCCTTAGAGCTCAGTAATTACTTCCACAATCATGAGTGTGCATGGCTGGAAGTTTACGTGATTCAAATATAAAAATTTTCAGTAAAGTTCACACATGCTATGTGTGTCAAGTGCATGTGCTGCATGAATACATTAGAAATACCTCTAAAGAAATAATCCATTCAGCTTTCACTCACTTGGGGCATTATACTCTGTGATGTCCCTACCACACAAGATTCTTCCTGAAATATTGCATTATTAAACTATTGCTTTAACTCCTTACCTTACGAGATAATGCAATACGAAGAAAATGTTTCAAGGAGCAAAGAATGAAGTACTTACAAAGAATTGCAATACACTATCTTTAAAAGTGTCCTGCCTACCTGTGCAAAACAGGTTTTTGTTATTTGGAACAACACTAAACCTGAGTATTTTTGATGTTCTGGGAAACATATTGAGAATGGAAGCATAATTGCATGATGGTTATTCTTTGAAGATGCTTTTAAACCTTCTAAACTATTTGAAAAGACAACAGTTGGGTTTTAGTAGTTAAGACACAATAGCTAACATTTCTAAATGAGTCTGATATATTAAAGGGTCCAGGACCTGATTAAATTACTTCCAAGTGCATAAAGAAATAACTAACACTACATCTGAAGCATCAGTGACTATATGGGAGAAGTCGTATTAGATGGAGGTAGTCTCAGAAAACAAGAAACTATATCTTTAAAAGAGGGATAATAGAGGATCCAAAGAAAACAGAATGCTCCACCTAACTGTGGATTACAGAAAAATGAAATAGATTAGTTCACCACTTATTGAGCTTACAAGCACCTGAAGGAGAATAAAAAGTCAATATGAATTTGTCAAGAACAAACTATATCAAACTGAGCTAATTTCCTTCTTGGACAGGATAACTGGAATACTGGATAAAGGAGAAGAATAGATTTGCTATATATTGAGTTTAGTAAAGCTTTTGATTAAATTCTCAGAGGAAAACAAGGGAAACGTGGTCAAGATGAAAACATCATAAGGAGAGTGTGTGACTGCTTGAAAAGCCCTTCTCAAAGAATAGTTATCAGTAGTTTCCTGCCAAATGGGATTTTCTTTCAAGCTGGTTCCCTCAGAGATTCCAGGTCCTACTCTGTTCAATATTTTCATTAAATATATGCATTGCACTGTAAATGGGTAAAATTTGTAGATGAAGTCAAGGTGTATTAGAGCTATAGAATTATGGAAAACAGTATTAGAATCTAAAATTGTCCTAATAAAGGCATAATTCAGACTAAAAAATTAAGTAAAGAAAGGTTAGAGTACAACAACAAGGAAGGAGGAATGAAAACTTAAAATGTCAAATGAGGAAAAAGTATCTAAGGAACAATGCTACTAAAACAGGATCTGAAAGTTTAGTGCATTAGAAGTGAAATGCAAGCCAACAGGGCAATATCATCATGATGGAAGAAAAGAGAAAATCTCATGTCAAGAATTTTGCAAATAAGATATGGGTAGTGATCACTCTGTTCTACGTGTTCCCAGGGAGACTGCAACTGAAGTAGTGTGAGCAGCCTGCGGTGCCATACTTTGAAACTCTGGAAGAAAATACAGAAGGAAATAGCAAGAAAGATAGGAGTGCTCAGAATGCATGATCTATGAGGGAAGTTTGAAGAAATTGAGTTTCTTTTAGTCTTGGCAAGTAAAGACTTGATAAATCTTCCAAAATATAGAAGGTTGTTAATAAGAAAGAGTAGGATCAATTGTTGCCAATTGTTCACTAGAAACAAAGAGAAAAAGAACACTGTTTAACTTGCAGTAAAGACTATATTGGTCAAACACTGAGAAAAAGTGGACAGGAAAAAAAGCTTGAACAGGCCATCCTTGGAAAGTCTTTTAGTAGAAATTTTAAAAAATACACCAGACAAAAATCTGTGTGGGAAGCTCTATTGTATTTGATCCTTCCTCCGTGCCAGGGGACTGGACTATGTAACCTTTGGAAATCTATTCCATCCCTGTATTTCTAATTCAGTGACCACATGATGTGCTGTAGCAAGGACCATCTATGGATTTTTTTAAAGAGTGCTCTAAGTGTCATAAGGTTAGATAATTTTGCCCTTACACAAAGTAACATTTTCTTCCCCCAAAGGCACCCCTGCTTCTCTTGGGCCTGCTCACAGCGCTATTCAGCTAAAGAAGATAAAAAACATCTAAAATATTTTTTGGATAATTTTTATGAATGCTCATGTCTATGTGAACAATTAGCACAAAATCTGACCTGTTTTAAACTAAATTCTGATAACACACTTTCTATGCATAATGCCTAGCTTCACAGAGTATGAATCACTGTTTTTTTTTTTAATATTAAATAAATCAACAGCATCAAAATTAACTGCTTTAAGGGATTTTAGTGCTAAATGAGATCATTAAGGCACTGATTTGCTTCATACAACTTTGGCCAGTGATATAACAGACATATCACCTTCCTGATGATTTGGATAACTTATCCTCTTTACACCTTTTTAAAGAAGTATTAATCGGATAGAAATAGACACTACGTGACTATCACAACAGTTGAAGGAACATACACCTTTGAATAAATACCAGGTATACTTACAGCATTTAAGGCATCAAAGACTGTTCTAATTTTCTAGGAAAACAGATTCTAGCACTACAAACACATAGCACATGGCTATAGCTCAATGACAACAATTAGCTAATCTGCAGCTTTTGCAGTGTGGGGAACGGGTGGTGGAGTCTGGCTAGAGCTGAGGCAAACAGACAGATTTATTTGAGGTAAACTTTAACCCTTGCAGCAAGAATACCACAAGTGTGAATACAGAAAGGCCAAAACTGTGGGCTGAAAATGCATCTTCAAATGCAGGTAATATTGTATTAGTTCTAATTAATGTGGAAAATAAGTAGAAAATAGAGTCTGTGTGTCGTAAGAGAAGCACTAGGTTGTTAGATCTTTTTTTCCAGAGCTGAAAAACAGCTTTATGTAAATAACAGATGTCTTGATATAGGAGCAAGGATAGCTAGCATGGTGGCATGATTTTCCACTTGCAGATATGGGTCAGTTAGGTACTGTCAAAGATAAGACCAGATCACAGGGCATAAGTGAAAAACATCATTGTTACTGGCAATAAACCTCACTAAAACTAAATTTCTATGAGCAATTTAGTGTGTTAAAGTGCAGTTATATTCTGGAAGTACAATTTTATAGAAACAGCATGGAGGGTTTCCTGGTTATTATGCTTGAATGACTTTGCTATCAAATTTGCTTCACTTCATGAGTTAAAAAGTTAGGGCAGGAATTCCTCCACTGCTAGCTCAGAAGTTTCCCCTTCCCCTCTCTCCCCCCAAGTCTGGAATCCAGATTTGTCCTTTTTGCTCATCCAGCATCATCAATACCAATGCTCCTGCAGCTGGAGCTGATGTGGCAATTCTCTGACATCGGTGCGTGAGCCAGAGAGAATCCAGCTCACCTTTTCACATGGGTGGCAATGCGAGGGAGGTGAGTGAGATAAGTAAACTAAAAATTACCACACACAAAAAAAGCGAATTACTTTAAAGGAAATGATAATTAGGTCAATACAGCAAGCAAGCTAGCTGCTCTGGGTAGTGAACAGATGCTGTTTTTTATGCTGTTCTGACTACTTCTACACTCTGCTGCTTAGATTATGTCACAGGGGTTATGGAAAGCTATTTTACTGAGAACAGGCCACAAAATGAAAAGTATTCTTCACCAACTCTTGGCAAAAAAGGTTGGGGTTTGGGTTTTTTTTTTTTGGGGGGGGGATCCAAAACTGGACTGGAGAGCGTATGATGTTTTTATATCATGTCTTTTTCTTTGTTTGTTTCCCTAATAGAATCCAAGTAGTCTTTTTCATTTGGAAAAAAAATAAATATTTAGGGAAAAGCAATTTTTATTCATAATAGTTCACATATCAAATATTTGTCATTATCTAGCTGCAGTTTCTATCTCCTGATGATTTCCTATCTTATTACACACTGAAATTCAGTTGCATTGCAAAGTTTTCAACTCTGAGGGTGTTTTTGTTTGCTTTTTGTTTGCTTGTGTTTAGAAGACTAGAATTAACATCTCACTCCCAGTTAAAAAGGAAATATCTAAATTACTCCAAGATTCAGGAGCGCCATATGCATGCCTCAGATCCATAGTAGATACACTTTTTTGTTACAAATAACCTACATCCTCACTTTCATAGAATGACTACGCTGGCAGGACTCCAGGATCACCAGACAGCTCAAAAACACTCGAAGGAATCCTTCCTTTGCTACCTTTGACGACTATTTGAAAGGAATAAGTCTAAACTCTGGAACATAACGCACCTATTTTCAACAGCATTTCATGTAATCATACTGCCAGTTGGTCTAACTCAAACAGTACCTAGAAGACTAACAATAACTCATGTCTGTTTTACACTTGGGATCCAAGTATTATTAGAAGTGATGGGCAGAAACCAGCGTTAGCAAAAATTGGTATTTTCTCACTATATAAACATGGCCAGACGGGCTCAGGTTGGATGCATCTAAGTTGGTGTGTTCCCCCCTCCCCCCCCCTCTAACTGATGAGGAAATTGCCCCATCCTTCAGAACTGACAATGAGTATCCATGCATCTGTAATGCCTGGCATTTGCTGCTGCAATATGCTGTACTTAGGCAAGACTCTTCAAACATTCATGCTTTGTCTGGTACATTCCATGATGCAGCTCAGGTTATAAACCTGGGCCAGAAGAAATCTATTACGCCATTAAAAATGTAACAAAGATGAGATCAAATTTAAAGTGCATAGATTCCAATTTTGCTCTTGCATCAAATTTTCAGGGACCTAAGCTGTTTGGGAAGTATTGCAGAAGAATCTCACAATACTAATTGATTGAGCAATAAAATGGCAAATGAAATTCAGTATCAAAAAATGCAAAGCAATGCACATGGGAAAAATAATCTTAACTATACATACACAATGATATGCTCTAAATTAGCTATTACCACTCAGGAAAGAGAACTTGAAGTCATTGTGGACAGTTTCCTGAAAACATTGTATGCATGTTCAGAAGGACATGACATTTTAGGAACTATTAGGAAAGGAAGTGATTGAAATAGAAACCAGTTTTACACCTGAAGAATGTGTCCTACTCTGTATGTCCTATTTTCCAGAAAGCCATAAGAAGTAGAGAGAAGAGTGGCAAGGAGGAGCAATACATAGAACAGAATATAGGAGGACAGAATAGATGGACCAGGATTCTGCACCTTGGACAAGATGTGACTGAAAGGTGATATTACAAAGGTATACAAAACTATGGATGATACGGTATGGTAAAAGATTTTTACCGCTTTCTTCTTACTTAAGTGCCAGGCAATGCTCAATACAAAATAAGGTTTGAAAAAAATAAACAAACTGATTTTCCAGAATGAGATTATAGAGCTCATTTGCATACAATGTTGTGGATGCCAAAGTATAAAATATGTTTGAAATGAACTGGATAAATATATGGAAATTATGCCCCTAGGCAATCCTTCAGCACAAAGATCTCTATGAAATCTTTGCCTTAAAGCACTGATTGCCAGAAACTGGGAACATTCATAAAGGAAGGACCTCTCCAAAGTCCCTTCAAGTTTGAAAGAAGGACTGCTCAGCTTCTTATACTCTTCCCAAATAACACACTATCAGTTAGCGTTGGACACAGAATACTGTTCTAAATTGGCCTTTGATCTAACTTAATATGACAATTCTAAATGATATCAGTGTTACCACATTTCCTAAAACTGAAATGATGGATTGTGTGGGTGTGATTTAAAGGATAATCAGGATTTAGTTTTCTACAGGATGGTCACAATAACCTCAACAGAGACTCTCCTTTTCTGGTCAAGGTCACTTAGCATATCACTTTCATTTCTCACAACTGATAAATTTCCAAAGTATGGTGTTAGCATATGATACGGTGGAAAGTAATGGGAGCAGTGGATGAATACATCCAAAGCCAAATGAATTGTACAACACTGGTCTTAGTACTAACATAACACTCTTAATGAGAAGTATGATTAAAAATAATTACCTGTTCTGTCTACCCTAGCATTTAGACAAATGAAGATTAAGTCAATAAGAACAAAATATGAGAAAAAACTATACAGCAATTTCCAGAAAGTATCCTGCTACTGAAAGGAAACTGTATCTTGTTCTGGTGCACTGGTAATCTATTCAATACTGCTGGTATGTCTTCAAAAGGTGATGTGAGACAATGCCAAAAGGGTGGGGTATAAAAAATTCTAGACAGATGATTTCTATTTTATTTATTTTTTATTGCCCAGAAGTGCTAAGTGCTTCACAGAAGACATATCTTTGTCCCAGAGTTTACAGTCTAATGGATCTATCTGACAGATATGTGAGCTACAACATACCATAAGGCAAGAAAGGACTAGGAAAGGACAGGGTGCTGAGTGAATTGTTTTCTCCATCATTTTTTTATTGCTGAAGAATCTCCAGTGACCACACAGTGAAAGCAGCGAGAATTGCATTTGAAGCAAAGCTAACTCAATAACTGAATTCAGTCTCTGGACTGAACTCGGTGCCCAGATGGTTATGCCATGGGGAGCCTTTGTGGTGTAGACTTTTGCCTATTCTGAAGAAGCTTACTTAGCAGCATTGGTACGCAGGCCAATATCAGTGTAGTCCATTTTCATGGTGTCATTGGCCAAGTGCACCTGGAACCTGGTGGTAGGACTGGTGTTGGGTCTGGGTGCGTTTCTTGCTGCTGAAATTACTCTTTCCTCCAGACTGCCTCTGCACTGCTAATTGTCCCATCCTATGCTTGATAATTTGTACAGCTTTATTTTCCCCCTTTCTCAGTCAAGTTCTCTTCTCCCTCACAAAGATGCATGTCTCCAGACACCCTCCGAAGAATGGAGGTAGGATGGGAGAAGGGAGTGTGCTAGAGATTAAATCAAAAACTCACACCAAAACTTTTTCTACTATCCTCACATGCTTGATTTGCCTGCAAATTTCACATGGGGAGTTCAGTTGTGTGCCTTTTGTACGGATATCAGTGCCACCTCTAGCCCCACTAATGACAGAGCACTCGCTCTTACAACTGTCATGACATGCAGTACAAAACAATGCTCACCATTTATGGCCAAATGAGAACCTCTCCCTCTCCCCCCATGCATCACTTCAGACAGAGAGATAGTATAACTTCATATCAGCCACCATTATAATAGAAACAACAAGCATATTTGGGACCAACAGCTTTGAAGTGACATTCAGAGCGGAACATAAAGATATTTGGGCAGTGGAAGTACCCAAAAAACAGTAATGGGATTGTTTGGAGTGGTGAGTTTAAATGACTGAACATGCCTTTTGAATGGATTGTGTAGCTGGGATTTACATTTTGAATGCAAGAATATATAAATATGAATCAAAGTTGCTACCTAGGCATGTAGGTATTTATCAGTACACATGCATCAAAGAACTCTGTCTGTATCGCAAAACAGCTATGTCTCCTTCACATCCTGCTTTTCCTCTGGGACTCCTGTAAGATGAATGTCTCCTATATGTTCTTCTCTGTTCTGTTCTTCAGTTTTATTTTTCTTGGCTAATATACAGCCTTCCTTTCTTCTATAGCACAAATCTTTTCATATTCTTCCTTTTCCTGCAGGATCTTTTCATAAATGTATTTGGGCCAAGCACAAGTCCATCTGACCAAGACAATAGCCAAAAGTTTCCAACCCTTGCTGGAGGGAAATCACATCACATCCTATTTATGCATCTTCTGCAGCAGGGTTCATTCAGGTGCTGTAACAAAGAGCCTCTCAGTTGATGTTCTAAAGAGTACTCTCCAGTGGTGGCCTTCAGGCAAGGCCAGTAAGAGCTGTTATGTGCCCTAAGGCAAAGAAAGCATTCACTACCACGAACCCAGCAGTCCATCTCCAATCCCCCTCTAGCCTATCCCCTCCTCACATTTTACATATTCAGTAAAACATTTTTCAATCATATCTTAATTTCTCTGAGATTTTTGGACTTCTTGTCATTGTAGGTCTCAGAGACCTGTGTTCTCTTCCTTCACCACCTACCATGACCTTCTCGGACTGCCCAGGAGGAATCAGGGGAAGACTGATCCCCAACTCAGAAGTTGCTTCATGCAGTGGCCTTCCAACAGCCACCAGGAAAACTTGCAAACTCTCCCTTTTGGCCTCCCCCTGCTTGGCAGTGTGCCACAGTGAGTAGCAGGGGTCAGTATAAAACTTATCTCCCCTTTCTATCCTCCCAAACTTAATCTTGATTGCATCCCTTTTGCCTTTACCGTCTCCAGTTTTTCTTTCAGATAAACATTCTGATCAATTACTTGATCATCTTCCCTTCACTTCTCCAAACTTTGCTGAAATGGGATTTTTTTCCCCTTTGACACTGCAACTTGTCTCTTTCTTTTCCCTTGTGTCCCTTAGACAAGATTGCTGTGGTGGCCTCTTAGCCTTTCTTTCCTCTACTTTCCAGACTGGCAAAAATGATCCTGAGATCAAGCAGGGGGAGTATCAAGTAGAAGATGGGATTATCTCTAGGCATAGCACTGAGTGATACCATGACCGGAATGCTGGGTTCATCTTTGATAGCCAATATTAGAAACTGAAGCTAGACAAATGTACATTTTAACAAATGAGAGTAGGTAACAACTGGAACAACTTACCAGAAAAGTGATGGATTTCCTGTCTCTTGAAGTCTTTAAATCAAGACTGGGTGTTTCAATAAAATATATATTCCATCTCCAAAAGAAGCTACAGACTTGATGCAGGAATTTCTGGGTAAGACTCTTTGTCAGATTAGACTCAAGGATCCTATGAAATGATTCCTTCCAGACTCTTTCAAATTAATTTTAAGTGAACATGTTACCATTGTATTTGAAAAGACTATAACCTTACTCCTCAGTTCAGCTGATAAGCAATAGCTTGCTGTGGCACTGTAATGAATATATCTAAACTTCTAATTTATTATACATATTAGGCATGAATACATATGACTGTACTTTGAAATAAATATATGTTTTACCTGTTTCCAAGTTCATTAGCTACTACTGGTGAAGAAACATCCAGGCATTACAGAATGGAAAAAATATTCAATTTTCATTATTTTTTACTGTGATTTACAAAGTCAAAATTATAAATGCATAAGGATGGAAGAAAGGAGGAACTGAATTTTTAAGAGAATTTAGGGACATGAAGGAACACCTGGCAAGGAGAAAGAACAGGCGAAAGAAACTCAAGAGCAAAAGCAAAGGTCAAAAGAAGCCATGGGTAAACAATGTGAAGCATAAGGAAATCTGCAAATTCAGCAGAAGGAAGGGAATACGTGGAGGGAGAGTAAAGGGAAGTAGAAGACTTACTGAAAAATAAAGGAATGAATTAGTGTATCCTAAGATGCAGGAGAGGTCTGTTTGCCATGGAACTGCAAAGAAGTCTTTCAAAAAGTAATTTATTTACAGGAACTCCATACTCCTGCAAACACACACAAACACACACACACACACAGACACACACACACACACAGAGTCATATATGCTCATGTGGATATGTTTATATATCTGTTTTCAATGCTCTTTGCTTGCTCTTCCGGGTATGTGGTTGATGCTGAGGAACTCACAATCATTCTTCAGAAATCACTATCACCCTCTGCAGCAATTAAAGTGTGTGTCTTTCTCCCCAAAACAGGAGAACTTCGGGACATGGAATATATTAAAAGACTAAGAAAGCAAAACTCTGGTCTTGAGGGAAATGCGTTCAAACACAGAACAACAAAATTCACCTTAAAAATCAATATTCTTCCATATTACCAATTAACATTTTAAAATTAATTTACTGATGTTCCAATCATTCCATATGACTGACAAAAATCTCTCTGCAAACCCCCATATAAAAAGAGAAACTCCCTCCTATGACATACAGCTATTGTTGGATGATTTTATTCCCTATCTTTTATTATATACGTCTCTCTTATTATTAATTGCAATAGCCCCAGACCTCTGGCAGCAGCTTTGGGGAACTCCCAAGGTTCGGAAAGAAAAATCCAAAGCCACCAAAAAGAAGTGTTTAGACACACAAAGCTCTGCTTTCTCCATTATTTTTCCCACCAGGAAAAAAAAAAGGCATAGGAACGGTAAAGTTTTCCTGTTATTTGCTCTCTTTCCTTTCGGCATCAGTGCCCACAACCGCCGAGCTCGTCCCTGCTGTTGCCCATCCTCTGCTGCAAACCCGCGTCGGCGAGACGAGGGTCCCCCCGCCCCCGCCAAGTGCGCGGGGCGCGGGCGCCGCCGCGGGGGCAGCCCCCGCCGAGGGGGCCCTTCCCAGCCCCAGCCCCAGCCCCAGCCCCAGCCCCAGCCCCGTCCCCGCGCGGCGCCGCGCGGCGCGGGCAGATACGCCCTTTCCACCTTCATTAATAATAACTGGTATTGAACAGGCACCAGCGGCAGCCGAGCGGAGGACGGGCTGCGGCCCCCGCGGCCCCCGCGCCCCCCGCAGCACTGCCCGTGCCCGTGCCCGGCCCGCTAC
>NW_020451079.1:337578-352290 GCF_003343035.1 Apteryx rowi
TTGGAAAGTTTGGGATTTTGTAGGTCTCTCCGTATAGTCCCGTGCCCCCTCCTCACCCTTTGCCCATCGCCTCCTGCTTCTTTGCCTCCCCCTTGTTTCGGATGGGACGCAGTTATCTGTATTCCTTCCAGCTCCGCTCCATCACTGCATCATTTCTTGTGGACTTGTAACGATGCTGCTAATAACACGGAGCTGCTCTCTGCCTGCACATGGCTGCAGAGGAGCAAAGTTTATTATATTCCAGTTTAGTGCAGATTATCCTACACTGAGGTTTCTTTCTTTTTTCTTTTTCTTTTTTTAATCCAGAAAGCATCGCTCTCCTTAATCAGCCCGCCACTTAATGTAAGAGGCTGTTGAGTAGCTGATTTACCAATGTGTTCAGTATCAGGGAGATGGAGGCTAAACACTTTCAAAGGTCACTGTAATCATGACAAATCTGGGTATTTGTGTATGAAAGGCTGGAAACTGAGAGGACAGAAAAGAAGTGGGAATGCGTCTGGAAGGTTAAAATCGATTGAGGACAGTGATTTAAAGGCAGCAGTTGTGATTATGAATATGATTAGTTCCCTATCCATTAAAGTCAGGACCAGCCTTACTGTGCAGCTTTGGGAGAGATAGTTGCTTGGTGTTACAGGATAGCAAGTAGCTTGCAAATGATTCACACTGCTTCCTCTGCTTTTTGCTTTTTTCTTTTTTTTTGTAGGTGGTCTCTTCATCAGGAACACAGATCAGGAATATACTGCTTTTCGATTAGCAATTTTTCTTCATAACACCAGCCCCAATGCATCTGAAGCACCTTTTAATTTGGTTCCTCATGTAGACAACATTGAAACCGCTAACAGCTTCGCTGTAACAAATGCCTGTAAGTAAACGTGCCATTGATCTGACCAACTTACGAGTAAATTGTAATGAAAATAACAGGAAACCACATCATCATCTTGCATTGAAAACACATCAGTAAGTCTGTCTTCAGTATAGCTGCCCTTTGCAGAAGAGGAAAAGGGGCAGCATCCTGGTTAGTTTCTAACTGGAGCAAAATCCCCTCTCCTGCCTTGTGCTGACTAACCTGATGTGACATTTACTTTAGTGTTATTACTGTAGTTTCTTGCTTTCTGGTTTCTATGGAGATGAATTTTGTGGTTGTAAAGAAAAATTATGAATGTCTCGTTCAGTCAGTAAGCCCCACAGTTACTCTTGTTTGCTTTTAGGTATGGCATGCCTTGCATTTTTTGAAAATATACCAATAATATTTGTGATCACAAATGCTTTTCGAATGGCTGGAAAGGAGACAGGGAAGCAGTGGTGTGCAGGATAATATATCTGAGTTGGTTGACGCTGCAGTTGATCCGGTGATGTCACTTGAGGCAGCCCTGCTCTTATATTGTAGGTTGTAAATGTCTCTTATCATCTCGTAATGCATACATCCTGTGGATATGTCTCTATGCATCCATACATTGGTGCCAAATCAAGTTAGTATCTGATCTACTTGATTTCACAAACCACCTCAACTGGAACAAATACTCTCTTCCTACTATATATTATATGTACATGCTCACACACGCGCGCACACACACACACACACCATGAAAGGAACAAAAAAGAAATGCCCTTACCAACTGAGGTAACATTTACATTTAAATTTTTTTAACAGAGTATAATTAGCTGCGCTCCCTACATTTAGATCACCTCAGGGTCCTTCAGCAGTGGATAGAACACATGGTGGATGCTGCTTAATCTCCGAGAGTGGCAAAGCGTTAATTCTGTTTATCTTCACATATATCAGGCTTGTAAAAAGGAATTTGTTTCATTTTGTAAGACAGTGGAATATAGTGTGGTAAAGCTAAAGACTGTAGTAACATTACTACTTTGATATTCATATTTCTGGATTCAGTTCTATGGGTTTTCCTCTGTGGCCTTTAAGTTTTAGAATCCCTGTTCTTCATTCAAGACTGAATTGCTTCTGGAAGTAGATGCTCTGAGCAACATTGCTTAGCGAGTTTAAAATAGAAACGTACTGGAGAAGGTCTTACTGTTCGTTGTGCCTTTAAAATACATACTATGTTTCTCTCCAGTTTCTCACAGCCATCTCTTCTGCACTTTGTAATTTGTAAACATACTGTGTATTGTGCAGTTCTCATGTATAATTTATTGAATGATTGCTAAATTTATTTATACAAGTCTTTGGTTCTTCAAGTTTCAGATGACCTTGCCACCTTATTTAACAGGAAAAGCTTCTGAGCTGCCAAAATGGCTCCATTCATTTTCTGCAGGAAAGATTGATGTCCCATTAAGTGTGAATTCTATATTAAGCAACGTATTAGTTGTGTTTAGCATGAAAATCAATATCAAATTCCATAAGGAGAAAGCATTTCAAAAGGTGCTTTGAAACTGGAAGAAATCAGATCTATGCAAGTGTAGTTCACTGAGAAAATATTACAGTGCATGTCAAATTTTGCAGATGCTGATTATGTATTCTACAAAGAGAAATGACATACTAGTTTTTCAAAACTTTTATTTTTAGTGGAGGAGTAGGGGACTAATTTTTTTTTATATTGAAATTGGTAATTTTTGATGAAGTCAGTTATCTTAGATTCTGCCTACACAACCAGTTCTACCAAATAATTTCAGAGGCTATTCTTACATTTAAGATTAAAAAAATTGCACAGTGTTTAAGTTAGAACATTAGTGAATTATTTCTGATTTGCATACTTTTAAAATACAAATATATAAAACTAACCAGTTCTGCGAGACTTCAATATCTTAGATTCAAAACAGGTTTGCCCAAAACTTTTCTTCATTTAGACTATTCACAGCTGATTCCTATCTGTCATTCTAATCACTTTCGGTTATGTTTAGTTTGCACTGTTTTAACTGAGGAAAGCTTGTCCCCTTATATTTGCTGTCATTTACAGAAATAATGATTCATAACCTGATCCTTTGTTTTTTAACTGAACCTGGTTTTAGTTCTAGAGAGTTTAATGACTCACAGATGATGAATCTGTACAGTATGGAGGGAGCAGAGAAAAGAAGAAAGTAAATGTATATGTTTATGCATTTATTTCATATTTTGCAATCTTGTGCCAGTGATCTGACTTTCTTATTTTTCTTTAACATTTTAGTACTGAAGAATATTTTTTTTAATCAACAAATGTTCTCCTAATGAAACATAGGCAAACTGACTGACAACTGAATGAACATATCTCATGTCCCTTAAGCTAAATATGAGCGGAATCCTGCAATAATCAATTGTCTGATAGCTGGAGGACACCAGCTTCCATGTGATGGAGTTTGCTGGCCTGACAGAGGCTCCAAAAGCACAAACGTGTGAGATTTTCTAACCTAATTAACCTCCCCCCACCACCATCAGCTCTGAATTAAGTGATTTCATCGCAAGCCTACATGTGAAATGATAACTCTTTCCTGAACTGCTGTGAAAACAGTGGCTTTGGATCTTGCTATTTGCATAGAATTTACTTGGTGCACACGTGTCCCCAAATACACAGTACAAAAGCCTTAGAGCTACTGGACTGAAATGAATATTCATGTGAGTTTAAGCATAAAGATCTAAGACATGACTGGTTACCTCTATTTCCATTTCCATTTACTGCAGAGGTTGCTTGTAAAGATGCAGTGCCTGGCCCATTGCATGCCTTAAGGACAATAAACAGAGTATTTCAAAAGATTATGGATGGCATACTAGTGGGCAAATCACTGCAATGTTAGAAAAAAAAACTTGCATATTTTTTTTCCAGTAAATAAAAGCACATAGCCAAATGTTTATCCAGCAAAACTTTTGGAATTAGAATAATTTGGGGCTTTTTTATGTCTGTCTTCTAATGATTATCTTTTAGGCAGTTTGAGGTTTTTTTTAACAGACCCAGAACATTAGTAGTTCTGTTCTAAATCATGAATGCATATGAAACAGGTTATTTAAGCAGAAAGCCTCTGCTGTAGTTCAGCAAACTTAGTCTGATCTGCATCAGTTTGGATGTAGTCCTCTTTCTTTCCTCCTCCCACTTGCGTGTTTTATTTAAACCTGTTCGTTTCTTTTGCACTGCATACATTATTCAGAGAATCTCTCTTACTGACAGAGAGAGCTGAAATTATTGCAAAACATGAATAGTACAAGATTCTTACTCATCAGAACACAATACACCAAAAATGAAACATTCAACTATTGGAATATGTTGGTTTGCACATTATAAGCAGGAAATTTTGCTCATGATTTGAAATCAAGCTTCAAATTGATTTCAGATGTAAGAACTATGCATTGATATTTGGGGAGAATTGTGTATATTTATTCTTTAGTTGAATGCAAAAGAAAATTTTCATTGCCATGCACTATCTATATTACATTAGTATATCTCAACAACACAGTGAACGTTAAGCCTGCTTGCATACTTTTGAAAGATAGTTGTACAATGTTACAAAGAACTATTTACTCTCCAGCTCTCATCTTGTAGTTGTGAATATTTGTTACGGTATCAAAAATTCTTAATGTATAGCAAATCTTGCAGTTCTTGTACAAGATTAGTCTAAACAGGGGAAAAAAAGATATTTCAAGTGTTTTGTCAGTGTTTTATATTAGAAGTAAAGCTTCTCCCTTTGAGTCTCAGTTTGACTTTATATGTATTCTGAGATTAATACATTCCTAGTAAGTATAATTTGGGGCAAATCAACCACCCTTCTTGTTTCATCTCACACACAGTTCAGCTCTTACCAGATTTTAAGCCCAGTATATGCTATTGAACAAAAGATAACTGTTTATTACATGTCACATGGCTCAGAAGAAAAAAAGCCTACTGGAATCAAAAATGTCACATATTGGAATGATTTTCCTCTTTCTCCAAGATTTAGTCTCTCCAATTTTTCTTTTTCTTTTTCTTTTTTTTTTTTTTAAATACTCTCTCAGTGTGCAGTGCAGAGCTGTGGACTAATGCGGGGTTGATGGCCTGAAATCAGAGGGCCTGCTGCTGTCTCGCCGGCGTGGGAGCCGGTCCTGTGCAGGGTCCGGCGAGGGGGCTCCACATTGGCTCTCAAGGACAGACAGGGGGACCTGCTCCCTCCCAGCCTGCCCTCGCGGGGCCCTGCTCTGGCTGGTGGCTCTTGGGGCAAGGAGAGGCTGTGTCATTTTGGAGTTAATCTTTCTGCTAAGGCATCCAGAAAGATTAGCAAATAGACTCAAATGTAGCATTGATTTTAAACTCTGAATATGTGTCATTTTTACTTAAAGCAGCTTCAGCTTTCATTTGCTAAGCTTCAGCATAATGGGATTTTCGTTAAATTTGCTTATTAATTCTGCTCTAACAATTACAGCTCCATTCAGCAGTGGGCATGTAACCTTACTTTAATAGTCAGTATTAGTTAAAAACATGGTGTTCTTCTTTAGTTGGAAAAGCAGATTTCATAAGACTGAACAGTATTTTGCTATCAGAGTAGTACTGTATTCCCAAGGATGCACTTTGGAGTATATTGAGGGTTACCATGAAGGTTTACTGTACAGTCAGGTTTGAACTGCAAAAGCAAATATTGTGCCAGTTGGCTAGAAAACACAACTGGATTTAATGTTACTGTTCTAAAACAGGATTGATTACAAAAGCCCATTTGAATTGAGTGTTTTGTTTTAATCCATGGAGTTTATCTCAAACTAGACCCTGATTGTTGAAAACAATTTCCCTTAAAATTTCTATTATTAGCACTTGCTGATGGAATCAAAGAATATACGTGTACTTAGGTGTCATTTGCAGCAAGAGGGTATGTGTGTACCAGTGAGAAGATCTATATTCAAACAGTTTCATAGTTCTAAATGCAATCCCTGTAAAATAACTGTACAGCAGAGAGAAAATCAGCCATCAATAGTTCCAATCCATCAGAGTCCGGATTTAATTTTCAAGGTTATTATTGGAAAAATAAATGATGGGCCTTCACTGAAATACAATCAGATTTCTTCAGAAAATGTAGAACATTGTCTCTCTGGCATGAAATAAGGCTTTTGTCCTAGCATGTTACTGGACTGAGTAAAACTGTAAACTCAAGAAGTTTTATTATAGGCTACAGAAATAATTTCATCTTCCTGTAAGAGGATTAATAGTGAGGACTGAGTTCCTTCATTCCTTCTGCAGGCACAGTGCAGTACTTTCTTAGGACAAAACACTTTAACAAGTAAATTAAATTGATTAACTTTAGCTTTATCACTGTAGTTTGTTTGTATGTTAGTCAAAATAGCTCATGCATTTCATTTTTAGGTCTTGATTGTTTTGATATTTGCTTGTTCCTGTGAGAGGAAGCCGTCTGCTTTGATTTCTTAACTGCTTTAGATCCTACTATAAATTGTGCAAATTCATATTGTGAGCAGGTGAAGTTCTTTGGATTTAAACATGTTGGACCAAATATTCTTCTCTCATACATCATACTCCTTAATATTAACATGGCTGTATGACTGATGTAAAGGGGATGAAATTTATGCTAGGCCAAACCTGAAGAAATCTGTAAGATTGCACCAGTGTAATTAAAATGAAAAATTTGCCTCTGCTGTAGACTGCTGTTCTTCTGTATAGTTGGCTTGAGGCAATAATTTTGGACTATTACGGCACAACGTCTCTTTGTTAGCATGAGCAGGAGCTTCTGCAACTTAGATGGGCATACTTATATATCAGTTATGTGTCCAGACATGAAGCCAAACTATGACAATTTATTCCTGTGTAAATCAAGAACAGTTCTTTTGTATTCAGGAAAATATCTTTAAATTTACTCAAAAGTAACTGATCTCAGAGTCTGGTTCCAAATTTTGGTGTTGGTTTACTTTTAACCATTTTCTCAGAAGTTCCATTAACTACTTCTATCTAGTTTGGGTTCTTGCATAATCTGAATTTCTTTTTGTTTAAAGATCTTACTGGCCTTTAATAATACTAGTGTAGATTCAATTGTATTAGGGGTTGGATACCCTGAAAAATTCCATACAAGTAATGTCTATTTTCAGGCACCCAAGTTCAAGTAGAGAGGCATTTTGGCATTCAGAGGACATTCTAGTATTTTCCAGAGTACTTAGCAGCACCTACCTTCCTACTGGGAACTGCTTATTCCTAGGTACTTTGGAAACTCTGCTTTATCTTCATGACTTAGTATGGGTCAGATGTCTTGTCTCAATAGTGTTCCTTTTTTTGTGAGGGCTATGTTTCTTTCCTGTTTGTTTCCTTCGTAGTCCTGGTGAAGCATCTGCACGACTTGTTCAAATAATTGCAGCTATTTATTTTATTTCCGGTTCCTTATAGTAAAAAGATGAAACCAGAGTGTCAAATATGCATCATCTTTATCTTGGCTCTGCAGTGTAAAGACCCAGCCCATCTTTCCTCTTCACTAGGTTCCTTAAAAGGTGATTATAGATAAGCTTTATGTTGACCTCAGTGGGGAGTACATGGATGCATGTTAACAAGCTACTTTTCTTGCTGGGTTTTGGCCAGCTATACTAACATTAACAAATTCCAGTTCAAATATTGGCCTTTGTCCTGCCTTTCTTTCCCCAGGCAGAGCTGTCTGATTTAAATAGCAACTTTACCTGAGTAGGGATTGCAGAATGGAAGCCATTATAATTAAGGACTAGTGAGAATCAGATTTTGTGCAGTGTGAACAGGTTCACATTCTTTTGCCTAATAGCTAGATTTTTGAAAGCATTAAGTTGCTTAAATCTTGTTTGTTTGTTTGTTTGTTTTTAATATATATTTTTAGAAATTGGGCACCTGGTGTGTAATTGCCTATTTAAAAAGAATGTCACTGGGGCTACTGTTTTCTTGTGTTCCACATGCTATTTCATTGCTGTATTTATATGCAACTATTGCTCCTGAAAAATGCAGTCTGGTGCAGTACCTTTCTATATTCTAAAATCATGGACAACATGAGCGTGACTGCAGGTATTTTCTGTAAATGCAAACAGAGCACAAGAGAAACAAAAACCACTTGGAAAGGAAAACTTTTGACAGTCTCATTTATTGGATTCTTTGCAGAGAAAGTTGGTAGACACATTTTGAAGACTGATGTTAAAATGTATCATCTTATAATTATTCATACAGCTCCTCGGTTTTTCGCTTGCAGACCCTCTCTGGGGTAGATTCGATGCCATTTCTGCATGCAGACTCTTCCAGCTGCTTTTATGGTGTATTTGCATAGTACTCTCTTAAACCCATAAAAGTTGAACTTCATTTTTATTTGCAAGTCACCGTTTCTTATAATTCAGGATTGCTCAATGAATATCCATCAAATAGATGTTTTAAGGAAGTTCACAGGTAATTGCTGAAAAGAATTAGGACTTTAATCTGTCTTTGCTTCAGTTTTCAGATCTTCTAAACAGATACAAAATTCACTTTTTCACATTTGGAGAAAAGAGGCAATGTATGTATTAGGAATTATTATGCAAAATAATTAGGAATTATTACACCAAATATTCTCTTTTAGTCAATTTCTTATATAGTTTAGTGTTATGCTTCATTTCCTTTGGTTAAACTGATATTACTTGGCCATTTTTTTTCAACATCAGGGTCAGATCTGTTTCCTCAGTGAGTAAAATGATTAATGTCATATATAATCAAGGTAAAGGCAGAGGAAAGGGAGAAAATTCTTCTAGAGCAAAGAGAATACAAAATGTAAGTTGTTATTTGTCCCCAGAAGCTTCCTGCTCTGTGTTCATGTTCTTAATGTACAGTACCAGTATATTTCACACTACTAGTTAATGTGAGATATAGGTCTGGACTGGACTGTATTCAGATCTGGAAAACAGTATTGAGTATAAGTGAAAAATACTTTTTTGTTCAAGTGCAGGTATATTCATGGAGTAAAAAGCTATAGCATAAAAAAAACCCATATCAATACACTTAGCCCTTTGTGTCCTCACCCAAGCTGATGGGAAAAAGGAACAAGGCTTTACAGACTCAGTCTCAGCAGAGTCATGAAGGGCCTTTTATTAGTGATTTCCTCCAGGTTTTCTGTATGGATACATTCTGAAGAGTTTTGCTAATAAAGGCCTCCAGGCTTCATCATTTCCATGCATTTAAACGGAGATCAGTGTCTAAGAATGGACTTTCCAAAAACACGGCAGTTAGGAGGATAATTTCCTTTGAAAATTAATGGTCCTGTGCTCTTGACTGACTCAGGAATTTTTCCTAATCTCTCCCTTCTACTCCAAGTAGAAAACACAAGCCAGATAAGAAGCTGCCTCTTGGGGCTGTTTGCACACCCAGTTAATTCTGCCTCTATAATCTAGCCGTTTGTGGGGTCTCCAGGTGAGAGTTCGTTAGGCAGCTGCTTTCTTAAGCCATTTTTTGTGTCAGTATCCTTCTTCATTGTTTCTCTTGGGTGGTAAAAGTAACAAGGTAAGATTTAAAGTGGTGCATGCTTATGTAGATAAGAAGAATGGGAGTTGGGAGTGGGAGATGCTGCCTACAGACACAAACAAAGCCCCAAGGAAAAGAGCACCAGAAGTCACCGGTATGGTTGTGAGGACCCCCATCGGCATCTGTTGCAGGATTATATGTGCTTCATGGAAGTATGTGGTTGGCAGGTCAGGATTAATGCCACATGAAAGTGGTCCGAGTTACAAGTCCTTACGGATGTTACAGAGAAGATGTGAAATCAGTCTGGTGTATGAAGTGTTGCCTGCTGGCTGTAAGCATCAGTGCCTCAAAGAAGAAAAAATAAAGAAGGCAGCCAAAATAAATAGGAGAGTGGATAGCCTGTAATAGTGTTCGCAGATTGTTGTGTTTTAAGGCTAGATGAGACCAGTTTGATCACCCAGACTGACCAACAAGGTGCCAGCCAGAGACTCAATTAATTTCTTTATCAAAACTGTAATTCTTTTCTGGCTGGGTACCTACCTATTCCAAATACATACAATCTCGATTTAAAGACTGGAAGAAGCATAGGTAAGTTGTCATGACATCAACACATCATTTGGATGTATCACCCACTGTCTTTATCTTTGCATTGAATGTAGGAGTCCTAGAGAGTTGGCAAGCAGAAAAATAATGGCCTACTGGGTTTGTAATTGCTCTTTAATTTAGAGAGATGCCATAATCAGCAAAATTTGTACCCAGTCACTGCAATCCTGCAGCTCCTGGAGCCCCTTGAGGGTTTTTTTTTCTTTTTCTTTTTTTTACTGGTTGGTTTTCCATCTTGCCTGAGCAGAGAGGCAGTATGAGATTCCCTTGGTATTGAGGCTCACATGACAGCAAGACGTTTAAGGCCTTATTGTGGCCTTTTTCAAGTACCATTGAAAAAAGCTTCTAGTGGACACAAATATTTATTATTTTTTTTCTCCTAACAGAGCATCTCCTAATGCTACAGCAGTGAGTATGGCTTGAAGTAATAGTAATATAAGCTTGGTAAATACATTCAAAGCCCGTAATGTTTTTTATTTGTTCCTAATAAATGTACGCTAATCTACACCAGTTGTATTTGTAGGTAGGAAATCCTGTGAATACAACTTAATGGTCATGTATGTTACACATATTTCACTTTCTATGAGCCACAGAGGATGTGAATCTGTTACTGCTTCCACCTGGAGGGTTTTGGCTGTTAGCTTAAGGTACAGAGACTTATGAATTTAGCTTTGGAAGTCCCTGGTTTCATCTGCTTTGTGTCAGAGGAGATGGCAGCCTGAACAGAAACACAATGATGAATGAGATTTAATGCACAAGAATATTTGCAGAAAGCAAAAGCCTGAATAAAGGAATACAAGAAGTGCTCCCATAGCTGTCTTTGATCTGTTGCACTATTCTGAATGCAAACATATATGGAAAGAGGACAGACTTTTTATTCCCTTATACCATAAGTCATCAGAACTGGGAAAAATGGTAACATGAGACCTCAACAATTAACTATATTATACTAATAGCTGTATTTGCAGTGTCCTGTTTACCACCATTCCATCAGTTAAATTGTTTGCTTAAATGATTTATTGTACAGTTATCATTAAAATAAGTGGAAACATGACAAGATGTTTTTAGATAATTCAGAAAAAAATAGACACAGTTAATGCAAATGTATCTGTGCAGTGTATAATTACTGATGTTCTACCAGCAGTTCTGTGAGATGGTCTGAACTTCTGCGCATGAGTTGATTTTGCCTCTTTGAGGACCCTCATAGAATCAGAAGTGATTTATTGCTTGGGATAAGGAATCTAACAAGTTTGAGTCTTGCTCCCAAAGTCTCACCCTCAGTGAGGAATGACTGATGTCCCACAGAGCTTGCTGGATAGGGACTTCTGTACCTTTACAGACAGAGCACACAGAGAGGAACCACCCGTATAGAGGATGAGTGAGTGACGCTTGTAAACTAGTGATTGTAGCTGATGTGAGCTGACAAGACTTTGAAAAACATTAAACTGGAGATATGCTTTTGCTAAGTTGAAAACTTAATACAGAGAGGGATGTAGTGAATAGTCCACATGTCCAATGAAGTACAGTAAGAGTTAACAGGTGTGGAAAGTGTGAGAATAAAAAGTACTGCTCAAAGAGACAGCGAGAAAATTCTGTACTCTCCCATCCACCATCCTGCTGTGCCTCCCTGCTGTTTGTTGTGAAGTGTCCCAGCTTTTCATGAAGAAATGGACACACTCTGCGAGAAGCAGCAAGAGTGGAAGCAGTAGGCAAAGTGCTGATGCCTGCATAGCTGGAGAAGTGCTATGATGGAGGACACCATCCAGCATCCTGGAGGTGCCAGAGGGGTCCATTCCCCTTCCTGCCCCTCACCTAGGGACAAGCTGCCACTGCTTCTGAATTCAACAGGTCTTATTAGCTCCTGTAACATTTAAATTGATTGCAAATAGCCATCAGCATAACTACTGCAGGGAAAGGGAGCGAAGGGGCAGAGGATAAAACCTTTGTTTCTTGGTTATGAACAAGAAAGAAATTACATCCTTATAAAACCTCAGAAAAAATGTGCCCATTTCCACCTCTTACTCCCTCCGTAGTCTGTCTTTGACTCCATCATGGTCGATACTTTAATAGTTTAAGGGAGTGAATGGAAGGAGGGAGTGGTGGTGTTGTACCACAAAAGACAGTTTATACAGATGAATTGGATTGCTTTCCTCCATTCTTCTCTAGGTTTCTGACAGGTGTAGGACTCCTGCATTTTTATTTCCTGATGAAAGCCCCAGAATGCCCACCACTCTTTCAGTTACTGTTTATGATGGGAATGTTTGCACTTTAGTACTGCTGGCAGGCAGCAGAGCTTCACACCTTAATCACACTTTCTTTGTCAGCCTTTCACATACTATGCGAAATGGGAAACTAGCAAAAATTCCTTTGATCAATTGCAATAATGGGATAATAATAATTTAGTTCCTTGCATTCATATAGAGTCTGTGAGATTAAAATGAGATTCAGCATAACATTGCACCTTAAAGGTGTGGATATCCCCTGCCAGCAGCACCACCTTGAGAAACTGCACTCCGTCGCCTCAGTTTCTCTCTCCTTTAGCTTTGTCGAGCAGGGCCCTACTGCCATCTTCCTATTCAGATCCAGGAGTAGCTGATTACATAAATAAAATCATCAAGAGAATGTGAATGAGGGAAATCAACAGTATGAGGAAGGTTTTTTTCCTGTGTGTGGCTATGAAAGTCAGGAGAACCTGAAAGGGTAAAGTGTCTCTTCAGTTCAAAGGAAGCATGTTTACAAGAGGCACTTTATTTCTTAACTGCACATGTAGATTTTAGTAGCATTAGAGGAGCTAAATGTTGCAACCAAGACTGTAACACACAGGTATAGTTTTAAACCTGTTATTTTTTTAAGATTTGCATTAAGATAATGCACACTACCTTCCTCTCCAGTCCTTTTTGTGAAAGCATTGTCTGAAGACTGTTGGAGTTGATAATAGTAAGTTAGTAGTTTCCATCTACTGTAATAAATCCTTTGGGGCCTTATCTTGCCTAAAAAAATGTGTTCTACACTTTACTAAAATTATCAAGTTTAACCTGAAGGAAGATTTGAGAGACTGATGTATCACACATTCTGAAGTTTTTGGTGTGGAAAAATCTAATACAATACTGGAAGCATGGATGGAAGTTAATTTACTTGGACCAGCCTGTTGTTCATTTCTTGTTAAAGTTTTTGTTGCCTAAAAGCCTCTGTAGATAATGTATAGCTAACAGAGAGCTGTCCCTCTCTGCATGCCTTTTTACACTTCATTCAGCTAATTCAATGATTCAAATACTAAATTTACCCCTCAAAGACAGTTTTTGGAGTTATGATAGTCCCTGAAGGACTTTGACTTAGATTTATTCACATAGGTAGTTTTTAAAATTTGTGACAGAAATAAGAACTCTGTAATAATATTCTTCCTTTTGCTTATTTAGAACACTGTGTGTGAGAAGAAAAAAGAGCAGTTGGAAATTTCTGGAGCAAAGCTTTGGCTCAGTGCTTTGCTGTTTCTCACAGTGCATGGAATCCAGAGAAATTTCAGGGACTTTAGAAATTTTTCAGAATGTGTAGAGGTGTAAAATCAAAGTGGAATTTGGCCCAGAGTGACTACTGATATATTTAGCTGTATTTTAGAGGTTCTGCTTAACTCTTTCCACCTAATTATTGTTTCATACTATTCAAGGATGTGCGTGTGAACTGTCACGACATTTGTTGGGTCTTCTGTGTCCCGCTGCACATCCTTGTGGAGCATTTGCAGCCCTCAGGAGTGTTGTGGAGCGATTTGTCCATCTCTGCTCCATAGTCAGCATGCCAGATCCCAAAGAGGCAGCACAGATCTCTTGGGTCTGAGGTGGTAGTAAGGGTATCCTGAAAAAAGATCAGGGATATGGAGGTGGAGCAGAGTCGCATCTCAGCGAAATGCCTGTGCTGGGTATCTGTCCTCAGCAACCTCTGGCATTCCCCCCTTCCCTGTCCAGCGATAGCTTCCCAGGGCTTGGCATAGGGACCCTGCCAACAGCTCAGTGTAATTGTAATTGATAGCAGGGATTTCTTTCATCATACCTCCCAGCTCTGTTTTCTGTGTTCCTATGAATATTACAGAATCACAGAATCACAGAATCACTGAGGTTGGAAGGGACCTCTGGAGATCATCTAGTCCAACCCCCCTGCTCAAGCAGGGTCACCTAGAGCACATTGCACATTACTTCGTTGGAAGTGTGATGTTTCTCTGGTTCCCATGAACAGAGTGGAGGACATGGAATGGAAGTGGGCAGAAGATGCAGTACTTCTGGGGAGGAGTGAGAAATGAAGTCACAGAATCACAGAATTGCTGAGGTTGGAAGGGACCTCTGGAGATCATCTAGTCCAACCCCCCTGCTCAAGCAGGGTCACCTAGAGCACATTGCACAGGATCGCATCCAGGCGCGTTTTGAATATCTCCAGAGAAGGACACTCCACAACCTCTCTGGGAAACCTGTTCCAGCACTCTGTCACCCTCACAGTGAAGAAGTTTTTCCTCATGTTCAGATGGAACTGCCTGTGTTTCAGTTTGTGCCCATTGCCTCGCATCCTGTCACTGGGCACCACTGAAAAGAGTCTGGCCACATATTCTTGACACCCTCCCTTCAGATACTTGTACACGTTAATAAGATCTCCTCTCAGCCTTCTCTTCTCTAGGCTAAACAGGCCCAGCTCTCTCAGTCTTTCCTCATAAGAGAGAGGCTCCAGTCCCCTAATCATCTTTGTGGCCCTTCGCTGGACTTGCTCCAGTAGTGCCACATCCCTCTTGTACTGGGGAGCCCAG
>NW_020451080.1:0-37016 GCF_003343035.1 Apteryx rowi
TGTGGAGGAAAAAGGATGAGCAGGGAGGCACTGCGGGGCGGAACATGGGAAGGTCGTAACGGGCGGAGCACTGCTGCCGGAAAAGAAGGCGGGGCTTTACAGCATTATAATAGAGTAGGACACGCTTCGTTAAACGCCATTTTGCCACTCCTCATATTGGTGTCTGTGTGGTGATGGTCCGGGGCCTGGGGAGAAGGCCCCGTGCCTCCTCGGTAAGGACGAGAACGGTAACACTAGACCCTCTCCCAGATGAAGACCCATTTTGCGATGGGCAGTCTAGACACAGAACAGAAAGGCTGTTCCCATCTCAGAGTTACCAGTCTAAGGCAACGGATGAATACAGGCGGGCAGGGGACCACAGTGCGGAAACTGGACAAGACTGATCAACGTTAGGAATTACAGTGGTGGTCAGGATTCGAGAGATTTGCTGGAAGATAAGGTGGGAGTAAAACCGGGTGGACAGTATTGGGACTATGAACGTGCTGCAGGAGATGAGAGCAGAGGCTCCCGCATCTGAATAGAAGCTCAGTTTGGGAGGAAAATTGAAACTGGCTGGGCAAAGGGACTGAATGGGGTGGCAGGTCCACCAAGAAACCCGGGGAAGGACAGGCAGCTAGGGGGAAGTGTGCAGAGGGAGGCAGATCACGAGCAGGAGAAAGACAGACTGAAGATTAGTGGGCCAGGAAGTCTGACATAAAAAACTTGAAGAATGCAGTGTGAGAATAGAATAAAAAAACACAGGCAAGGGAACAAACATGGTACAATTAGGGAATTGTAGAGGATTCATCTTTTCTTTGCTCTCTAGGTGAGGTGGCTACTCTGGCCTATCTCTCTTGTTAACAGAGGAAGATCAATACCTCCAAAAAGCCTTTTCACTCCTTTTCTCTGTATTGATTATAAAGAACGTGAAGATGTCCAGCTTAACCAAGATACCAAACTTTTAGACAGCTCAGTTACATGAAATGAGGCCTATATATTTTCATTACCTACTTTGTTGTAATGGACATCCTGCATGATGTCATTATCATACGTTTTTATAGGAAATGAGATTTGATTTTTTCATTTAAATTTTTCTGCTTCTGAAACTATATACTAGGTGCACAAAGAAAATACAGCTGATGCAAACTGAAGATGCGGTATCTTTCAGCATAGCATTCTCCTCTTCTGCCTAGATAGCAGGTTTTTTTAAACATGATGTTTTCCCACCATTGTTTCTGAGATTGGCTGAATTTATTTGTATGCTCTTTATTACGTAAGGAATGATTTCTGCATGTTTGAATATATTTCTGTGTGGAGCGCTGACATTCTTATCCACACTTCACTTGTCATTTCTAGACCAGACGGTTAATATGATTTCCTACTATGAGCTACTTACTGTGTACAGTTTTCACATGTGTTGCAGTAAGGCAATATATAATACAGTGCAGAAATGAATTATGGAAGAGCTGGATATTAGATATTAGATGAGAGCTGCTGAGTTTTCTTAGGTGAAGTCAGTAAATATATAGTGTAAATATGTTCCTGATAGTGGTGAAAGGAAATACAGGTTCTAATAGTCTACATATTCTAATCCCATCCTTCTCATGTGAATAGAGAAAAAAACATTTATGTTTGTGGATAATATCAAAAGAAGAGGGGCTGCAAGCCTGCAGAGGAGGAATTACCATTCCAAACAGCAAACTGGAAAGAATAGAGGATGACTACAATGCTTAGTCAGGACTATTTGACAGCATCTAGACAGGACCAAGAGCTTTTCTCCAGGAAAAAACTGAGGGCTGTAGTGGTTCTCAAGCTCGGTGTTTATCAACAATGTCCTGCTTTTGTACAGAAAGCTGAGGTTGTGTTTGGATGTGTAGCCTACCAGGTGCATGAGGTAATTGCTCTGCTGTGCTCAGTGCTGGGCACTGCACTTCAAGAAAGATGTGAGTTAATTTTAGGAAATTAAGAGGACAGTTACAAGAGTAGATAGATGTCTAAAAAACAGTTATGAGAAAATACTGGAAAAAATTGTGATTGTTTAACCTAAAGTAGACTGAGGGAGAACATGGTAAGAGTCTTTAGATATGTAAAGTGCTCCTGCAGAAGTGAAGGGAATCATTTATTCTCATTATCCCATGTAGACAGAATGAGAAGTAGTAGACTTAAAGTACAACATGATGATTAAGGTGAGACGTGAGGAGAGACTTTCTAAGGTTAAGAATAAATTTGTTGGGAAGGTTGCAGAGACTCTGTATTGAGTATCAAGAACAGCATAGACAAATATCAGGAAGGATACTGGTGTTCAATATCCTACCTGGAATACAAGGTATGGAATAATAACCTGTCAACATCCCTTCCTAGCGTATTTTTCATTGATTAAAGCCGAACTAAGAAAGCAAAAGCCCTGGGCTGGGCAAGTGATCTCAAATGTAACATGTAATAATATAACCTAGGGCTTGGTCCAGAAAAGTGCTGAATAGCCATGGCTGCTCTTACTGTCTTTGCCTGGAGTGGAAATAACATAGGATTTCAAGGGTTGGGCTGCAAGCACTGAATTTATTTTAACTTTTAATGTTGCTCAGTTTTTGTTGCCTTGACCCCATCTTTTCTTCGGCCATGACTCCTCTCCTCGCCTTTATGAAACTTTACATGACATTCTTTTTAGGACCCTTCTGGGAATTTTCAGCCCCTGATAAAAGTTAAGCGAAAAGAGTTTTTTTCAGTGGGTTTCAATTTTTAAACTGCTCAGATGACTTTCCCGCAATGGTATTTACCTGCCTTTTTGCTTTCTGAGCAATATCCCAACCAGTCATTACAAACAATGTTTGAATTTGTGGATGTGTCTTTAGACACACAACTTTAAAGTATGATAGAAGAGGTAATACACACAATGTGAACCTACAGCTGTTGAGATAACTTAGCCTAGGAAACTGCAAAGGAATAAGATTTGCAAGAGAGGGATATTTCAGAGCTACTGAATGAATTGTTGAGGGCTGGTATTTTCTTGACATTTGGGAATGACCTGAGTGGGATTACTACAAGAGAGAAAAAAATAGGAGGCTTCTGTGATGAACTGATTACAAAAAAAACTAGAGTTCTTAACGGCAAAAAGCTCACATGCTTTTACAGAAAAAAAAATATTTTTATTAAATTCAAAAACTTTTTGACAGAAAACTTTCAATATAAGGATTGCATTTTTCTGTGAAAAAAAATCACAATAAATATTCATTGGTTGGATGGTTTGTTTTCATCAGCATTTCTACCAGTTTCTCTCACATCAGCACTAGAATCTGTCTTTGCTATACTGCTCTTTTTGGGAATGCAGATAAACTCTTCTCTATTTGGTGTGCTTAGGAGTATATTTGCTGCTTATTTCTGAGTCTAGCCATTGCTTTTTAATTTTTTAGCTGAAATTTGAGCACAACATTTGTATCGCCAGTGTTGTAAAATTCCCTCAGTCCTCCACTCTTTGGTGTGCTGTCATCAGAGGGGAACCACATCAAGAAGATGTTCTGCTGAGTGGGACTACACATGCAGCGAGGACTCCATACCGGGTTAGGCCTTGGCCAGAACAGGGGACAGCAAGAGATTAATTCTTACTTCAGTTCTTTTCCTTTTCTTTTATGAGTGAATTTTATCCTAATGAAAAAGAGGAAGCTATCAGTACTGCAGGGTGAAGTCACTTCACCTAGACAGAGGTCTAGGCAGCAGCAACAGCGTGTGAATGTATCCCTCTGTCAAGTCATGGCCTGATGCATCCATTTACTCTACATAAGACCCCAAATAGTGATCAGATAAAAACAACATGTGATCCTTACCACCGCAGAAGTGTTTAAGCTGAGGATTTAAAGGTAAAAGACTGTCTATTACAAAAGCTCTCATCTGTCTTGTTCCGCAGGGAATACTTTTTAATACAGCATGTATTCAACCTGGAGAATTCTGAGTTCCAGGAGACTGCTGATGCAGATAATTTACACAGGGTGTTTAAGGCATCCATAATTTTATAACTATCAAAAAAATGGTGTTGAAGTGAATATTTGAATGGAAATATTTTTTTTCTATCCTTACAGTTACAAAATACCTAATGCTATGAACAGGTCTGGGGGGAGACTGTTAATGGTAAATTAAAAAAAAAAAAGAAAAAAAAGGAAAGGTAAAATAGATAGTCTTCCTGGTTTTCTCCTGTCCTAAGTTTCCTGTGTTCTTTCTTTCATAATACAATAAGACACTCCAGACACCACATTTCTGGGGATTACCTTTCTTGGGGTTGAAGCCTTTGGCCTCATTCTTTTCCTCACAGTTAAAGTGTTCATAAGCCCCTGGAAAGACACTGTCTGTCATGTCTTGTTGCTTAAATATTGTGATCGAGCGTGTGAATAATCTCAAACTGTTTTGACGTGTTCTTAATAGCTTTTGTCCTACTTCTGTACCAATACATTGCCATTGCTTAAAGACTGCTCAGCATGGTGTGTTCCAACTTTGATGTGGTATGTAATAGTTTGATCAGAAGCGCTAAGGGGAAATCAGACCAATACCTTTAAATTTTGTGCGGGATAACAACATTTTGGAAAGTGAAAATGGCTCTAGACCTTTCCAGGGTGCTTTTTCTCTGCATTTTTCACCCTCTGGTGAAAGTTGTTCAAAAGTGGTCGGTGGAAGCACTTGGTACCCTGCAGAATGACATTTCCCTGCGTGTTTTTTTCAGTTGTTCCTTGTGCAGTGAAGGTTGTGTTAACACCAGATGCCAATCATACACCACCAGTGGATTTGCAAGATTATAGGACAGGAAAAAAGATGAAGGTTAAGCACAGGGCACAATAAAGATTACTTATGGTAATGAATTGTATAATTTTTCTAGACAGATCTGGATTAATGTTTATCCCAGGCAAGAGATTACTGTATGTCTGATTCTAGTTGTAAACAGACATTATTAAACAGAAGGTTTATGTTCATGCAATGCAACTATGGGTGTTAAAGCACTTATGATTTATTATGTGCAAAGAGAAAAATTAACCTGTTCATCTGCTGTAGTACTAGATGCACTGTGGGTTTTTGCATAATTTGAAAGGCATCTGCTCCTTTGGAATACAAATAACTAGTGAAATGAGAAAGATTCTCCTCTTATTTGTACTGATCCAGTGCCCTACACTGCAGAGGACCTGAGGCAGTGTAACCAGCAAAAGAATAGTCTTGTACGCTTTTATAAAGCAATAATACTTGTATTTGTGATATTTGTTGGCAAAGTATTTTTGCTTATGAATCTTTAGGGGTTTTTCTTTACAGACAGAGAAAGTATATGCTAAATTCACAGAATTTAAAAAATGATGACCTGATTTGGGTTTCCCAGATGATTTCCTCTCACTAATGGAAAGCATAATACTTAGAGAACTTTAAAAAAAAATATATATATATATATATATATATATATATATAAAATTTTTATCTGTTCTTCACATAGTTTATGTCACAGTCCATTTTTCTCTTGTTTTATTGTATCACTGCTGCTTAGTGGAAATGTGACATAGATATGACATTCACTTTTTTAATACTGCCTCACTTTACTAGTTAAATAATCACAATTGAGTCAGTTGCTTATGTGTGTTTTAGGTGAGACGAAAAGTAACTGTAAACTACAAACAAACTCCCAAACTGTTCTGCTTTCATTGAGTAGGCATTGCAACTTTATTACTTGCTAACAAGGAAATATCTTTTCGCTGTGAAAGCACAGAAAAATTACAGTTATCAGAATCTGTTCATTCTATTTACAAACTGTATTTGTAGCCAGATGATTTTTGCATAATGCCATTTTAAATTATCCATTTAACAATGATGGATGATACAACTGTGCTGATTTTCCCTCCACTTTGTAACTAATCTGTCTACTTATAGATTATATTAGACATGTTGCTGATGGTTTATTTATAATATTCACTCACATATGAGAAATCTGTCTATTAAATATTGTTGACATCAGAGAGGCTTCTCAAATAAGTAAAGATACTCTTGTATATAAGCAAAATCACCCCTATATGTAAAAAACACAGGAATGCAGAATGAAAAGGCCTGGAAATATTACAAGATGCAAACTATTTTGAGTGAATTAGACAATTTGAGCGGTTAAACCAATCTGAAGCGTATTATGCATTGTAATAGATACCATAGCTTTACTAGTAAGAAGTTCTGAATGCTTGAATCAAAAAAAGTTGCAATCTTAAATTTCAGTCAAAACAATTCATATTTCTTCTCTGTATTTCTTAGTTATATTTTACATATGATACAGAAAATACATATTATTAGTGCGAAAACTATAACTTCAGCATTCGTAGTATTTTGCCAAACCTATCAAATTTTATAAAGACTGTGAAGTGTGAGTTTTGAGTTAAAGTTTGTAAACAAATTAATTAAACGGTAAAAGTTTGTGTGGGCTTGTTTAATCCTTCATACAAGTAGTTTTAAAGTAATGTGTTGTCTTAACAGCTATGTGCTTCTGAGCACACGCCTGAAACCCTGAACGCAGCTTAGAGAGCTTTAGGGAGCCCAGGGCAGGTGAACTGCACTGCTTAAAAGTTTGTGCAGTGAAGCATTGTATTTTGGGAGACTATAAAACATACACTGCCCTCTTTTCTTTGGGATATGTTGGCAGGCATCTATAAGTCATTAAGATGACCTCCATCTTCCAAACAGGAGTAAAGGTAGAAATGAAGACACATTTCTGTTATCAGTCTACTGTGGGTCGTAAGTTGAGCTAGTGTGATATTTTTCTCTGAAATACGTGTGGTCCTGACATGGTATTTAACAGTGTTAAGCTTATTGCTGCTGAGCTAAACATGTCTGAAGCGAACGATGACCCTCACGTCTTTGCGATGGCAAAATGTCTCCCTGATGTGATCCCACAGACTTGGAGCATTAAGTTAATTTTCCCCTGGATTTCTGAGCTGCGTCCTTTTTACCTGGCAGAAACCTTGTGAAGAATACAGCTTTTGACCGAATGACAGGACATGGAGGGTGAAATTAGATGCATTAAATTAGAATATGACAAAAAGCCTATCTAAATATTTGTCACAATGCTACGTAGGTCGTGTAGTGTCCAACCCAGGAAGTGAAAGGAGGCCGCCGGTGGGACTTAATAGTNGTGGAATGGGTAAATCATCCGGATTCTTTACAGTCTTTGAGGGCATAATTGAGGGTATTGAGTAGGCTGTTATACTTCAGGGTTGGTGATCCCTCTCATGTAATCTCAGATTAGTTCTTTTCTTGTATTCACTTAATACAGAATTAACCATTGCAAACTTTTCTGTGCTGCTTACATAAATAGTGCTGTTATTTGACCGCTAGAGGATGTATAATACATTCGTTTATGGGAAGTATTAAAAGGAGACAGACTCTGCCTTCTCCACAATAAAAACACCACAAAACAAACAAACAAAACCCCAAACCCACAAAACCTAAAGAAACAAAAAAGCCAGTGCAAATGTTTAGGCTAGTGCATTTACAGTTTGTAGTAGAATATTAACTAGTTTTCCAGAGGACAAAATAACATTTTTTATGCAAACTAACATTTATAATTAGTAGTCAGTTGAACAGAAAGAGATCAAGATGTGCAAGTTGTTTTGGCCACATCTGTTAATTAAATAATTAACAACTTTTTAAAGTAGGAGAGCAAATCACTGGCTTATAATTTCCTGCTCAAAAAGTTTTCATTAGAAAATGAAAAATTTCATATACAGCATATACATATGCATATACAGCATATTATGTTCACCTTTCTTTTTTGAGTTCCCCTGCAGCAGTTTAAGGGAGAACATGACTATGATAGGGTTAATCCAGCTACATAAAAATCCATGCTGTGTATGATGGTAGTAAAGCTTGTGATCCCTTGATCTTTGGTTAGATCCAGGCTAGTAAATATCTTGTGTTTAATCAGAATGAGTTGTTCTGCATGTAGTATAAGTCACCTTCACAGATGGGTTGTAGCGTCAGAGTTGCTCGTGAATATTTGTTTTAATCCCTTCTAGAGCAGGCATGCTTTATGTTTCCGTGTTGTAAATCAGATCTGAGCAACTAAATACCAGCACAAAGGAAAGACATTTACTTGCAGTTAGGAATAGGACAGTACGACAACCTTTCTTCCTTTTTAAAGAAAAATATAACTTAGTAGAATCTTAAAAAATATTTTATACTATTCCATAAACATAACTAATGCACAATAATTGCTTCTTTTAGATTGGGATACAGATATAATTATTTAGTATTTCTTCTTAAACTATTCATACACATTTCTAGCTTAGCAGACTATAAAAATACAGAGACTAAGATTTATAGTGGTAAATGTTTGCCCCTTATTGTTCTGTATTTTAAAAATAATTAAGTAGAATTGTAGCTATTCTGCATGCTGGTAAACTGAAATTCTTAAAACAGTATCCGTAAGGCTAATCATTTTGTGTGGTATGTCAGCGTCCTATTTACCCAAATCTGTCATAATTGCCTTCTGATACATCTTCCTTTGACATGCAAAATATTGAAAATGAGAGGATTCTGCATGGTGAGATTTTCTATAGAATGCTGGTTTTCTGTGATCATAACTTCATGGTGATAACTGGCCGACCTGTAGTTAAATGCACCTCAATTTCTCTCTCTTATTTTTCATAATTATCACACAGAGCCGTCTGTGCTCAGAGGTGTGATTAGGTTTAACCTGCCATCATATCTGAAGAACTTTCTGTACAACATATTATATATTGAAAGAATTATGTATGTAGATGGTAGGTCTAAGTGTAATAGATAAATTAGGTATGTGTATGAGTTGCTTTCATGCCAAAGTTAATTCCTGATTTTTTATGTTTTTAACAGGAAGACTGGAGAGCCCCCACTAATAAATGGCTGGATTCCTTTCCTTGGGAAGGCTTTGATTTTTAGAAAAGATGCTTTCAAATTCTTATTGGATCAGCAAAAGAAACTTGGAGATATTTTCACTGTACATATTGCTGGTGAGAAATATTTTACTGTTTTACTATTTCTCTTATATTTCCATCAGTGAAGTTAAATACTAATTCAAATATTTAGCTTAGAACCTTACTGATCTAAAAACCTTTCTTTATAGCATAGGCCAATGAAAATGGCTTAAATTCAAAAGTGTTATATGCATAATAAATATGTGCGGTATAAAATTATGAGCATGTGTATTTATGTACAGCTATAGGTATATACCCATATTGGCAAAATCTGTAGACATGTAATGTATGAACATAGATTTTGCCAGCACATAAAATTACAAATATGTGTATTGGTTTTTTTCTAAAGAAGGGAGAACTAACATCATCTTGACACTGCACAGAAAAATATCAGATTAAATTTAGAAAACACTAAGAAAAAAAGTGCAGAATATGTTCTCACACATTTTACAACTGGTTGACAGGAACACAAGGGAATGAATGACACATTGACTCAGTGATACAATCAGGACTGGAACACAGTGACTTCCTATTGCCAGTCTCTTGCTCTAATCATGCTTGCTGAAAATAGCAATATAATAAAGTATGATATAACCTTGATGCTTTCTGTGTATGTAGCTGTATTACTACACTAGCTTGAATACAAACATTTGAATGATTTCTCTTAGACACTTAGATTTAGAAGAAAAATATAGAATGAAAGCCAAATCCTGAATGAAACCTTTATATATATATATATAATATATATATATGTTTCATATAGTATAATATACTTTTTATTAAAATAAATTTAAAATCAAATACTTTCCTCTGTTCGAAAAAGACAAACTCTTATTAGTATAGGTGGATGTAGTGGATCTTTTTCACCTCTGCAGGCTGATATTCTTGTTCAAGTGATCAGTACTACAGTGGCACTAATTAGGACTTTAGAGGGAAGGTTATATCTCATTTTTAGCTATTCCTATATTTTAGGGAAATTCAAATAAAAATGCTCTGTAATTTCTTGGCAGTAGCATTAGCTTTATTTTTCCATATAATTAATATTTTTTAAAAAAACATTTTCCCCCCAAATCATTTAAGTAAATCGCAGGCAGTATGTTTAATTAATATAACTTTTCTTCCTGTTACAAAATGTGTTCTTTTTTCCTGTGGAAGAGCATTTTTTAAAGTTATTAAATGTGTGATTTTTCTATTCATTCCTTGTTTTCTTTTAAAACTGACATGTTCAGGTTTTTTCCCCGTCTTGAAAGTAAGTTCAACCCATCTACAAGATGAACTTCTGTTAAAATACTTCTTTTTATTGTTAATGTACATTCACACTATATACAGTTATGGCTTGTTAAGAATACAGATTAATAGTAATAATTCAAAGACTATCTTAGTACATTCATAAAGCTAATACAGTCATAATTTAGAATTCGTAATGTTTAATCAAATATTTATTTCTCTTTCTCCTCTTTATTCTTTTATGTAAGACTGTCCTTAGAGATTTGTATGTTTAAGCAATCTATGACTGTGATTTAGTTTAGCGAATTTCTATTTGCATGATAAACAAAATTCCACTTTAACTTATCTCCCCATGTTTTGGTATTTTGAGGAAGCCGTTGCTGATAGTGAGTGAGGTAAATGGATTGAGTTATCGATATCATTTCAGCCGTATATGGGGAAATCTTTGACTTTGTGAATTTGTCATATCAGAGATACTACTTAAAATTTGCTTTTGGATCTATTCACTTCAGTAAAAAAATGCTGACATCAACACTTCACTAAGGAGAAACAATTTCCCATCCACAACTCAAAAAAAAAAAAAGGAGAAAAAGCTTAGTATCTCATATCATGTCCCAATACCGAGACATACAGGATTTCTTGATGTCTTAATGATTTGACAAAGATGATGTTTGTATGTGCAGCAAACATAACATGGCCTGTTGTATATGTACTATCATTACTTTACCCCCCTGGTGAGTAACTAGAGGTCTTGTCAAAAAATTCTATCAATATATATTGTTCTAATTATTGGTTTTCAAACTAGTTCATTTGGAAAATGTGGAACGATGCTTGGAGTTTTTGGCATTGCCCCGTACCGGTAATGCAATTTCGCTGATTGTACTTTCTCATGTGATGAGCAAATGATTGTCATGCCTAAAAGTTACAAGGGACATGGATGTCATCTTAATAAAGAAATTAAAAAGCACATCTTTCTATGAGAAACAATGTAAATTCCTGACCTGTCGTAGAAAATAGTTCTCTAATTGGTTTTGTGTGGTGGTGCAGCAGAATCATTTTCCCCAAACGTCATACCAGCGAAGCACTACTGTACATCATTGTCAGCAGTTCAGCAGAATCTTCCTAATAAGAGGACGATTACGTAAATGTGATAGTCTTCAAAGAAAAAAAAAGGAAAAGGAAAAGAAGGGGGGGGGGAGACAGTGTTGTCTTGAGATGATAGTACTTCCAAACCCAGCCTTTCTACTTGTTAAGGACCACCAGCATATAGGCAGCCAAGTAGGTAAGAACTTAAAGAACTTGAACAGTTTTTTAATTCTTTCTCAGCATAAAACTTTGTCTTCTTCTCCTGATATGTTACTAGGAATGATACTGCATTTTACAACACTATCTATGAGACTAACTAACTCCAATTTTTAATAAAATAATCTGTCTTACACTTTTTTTGCTAAATACATTTGATGCTAATAAGTAATGCTAATAAATCATGATAATTAGTCATCTTTTTTTTAAATCATGATATACCTACAATAACATATCACATTTTTCTGTCTTAGGCAAAAGGTAATTTACATTAACTTCTTACAAAGCTGAAGTCCGCTGCAAGCATTACTGAAATAACATCTATCATTATATGCCATATGAAATGCTTGTCTTTAATCATTAACATTAAAAAGATCCCAAATGCATTATTAGAGTAATTTCTTTACTATCATACAAATACTGGCTTCTGTGCTAGAATTTACCAAAGTTGACAATTTTCATATTTTCCACATCAATCTTGTTTTTCTAGGAGACTGTATAAACTAAATGGAGATAATCAGGATATTTGCAGCATGGTTGTAATGCAAACTGAACGACTGGAAAAGGAAGTGTAATTTTTCTGTATCCATACTAAAAAAATCAAAGGGCTTTTTACAGAAACAAGTATAAATCTATTGTTTTGACTTGTTTCTATAGTATTAAATATCATAGATAGCTCAGTATACTAAACTGTTGGGTTTTGGAGTGTGATGTTTCTGTATGGGCACGTCTGCTTGCTTTTTCTTTGTAGCAGGTCTTTTTATTGTCCAACATGGAAAGGCTTGGTCCCCAGTGGTTTCTATAAAAATAGTTTCAATATTTAAAGTTTCTTGATTTGGAGAGCTTGTGATCTGCCTCAATTTTGGGTTGATTTGGCAATTTGCCTTTACTAACAGTCAAATAGAAACTCATGAGCATCAAGATTTTGGTTTTGTTTCAGAGAAGACTACTTTGAAGAGGTGGTTCCTGGGATCAGCTGTGATGGAAAGGCATGCGGGGGGAGCTGTATTTTAAAATGCTGAATAATAACTGGAAAATTTAGGAAATATTTGCATTTGTCTTTTACCGGATAGAAGACACTGGAAAGCAGTGTAGCTGTGTAGGGCATCTGTATGCACCTATGACTGTGATTGCTAAAGGCTGCCATTCCCACTCTTACGACACAACTTTCTAACTGCGGTTAATTCGTCTAGGTTTTGGTCTTTTGCTAATTAAAAGATCTAAAAGTAGGTTCTCTGGGAGGCACAGAAACAAGCTGCCTTTGTTATAGAAGAGTTCAACTTTTCTGACTATATAGACATTTGAAAAATGCAGTAACAAAGGTATTTTGTTTTACGTGTTTATATACATTGCTGACCTGCAGTGATGTGGTCTGGAGGCTGAATTCATTCCACAAAATGAATTACATTCTGGTACATACTTACTTTTTACTCACAGGAACCTGATGAGAATAATAAAACTCATGATCTGGAGTATTCTGTTTGTCAGAGATTTTCTTTTCCAAAGTTTGTGATTGTGCTATCATAAAGTGAGTTTTGATTAAAAATTATTACTAAAATAGTTCATATGTCTGAAAACTCATTTACTAGAAATCATTTTCTTACTTAAAAATGATAAGAATTGATGTGCGTTTGCTAAGTGTCTGATTAAAGATCACAAAGAAACTCATATTTTGCATCAGAAATAAGCAGATGGTGGACAGATGGTTTAAATTAATATTAATTAAAAATCTTAACTTAAAATGTTTACCCTGTAAACGCAAAGTTAGGGAGCCAGCTTTCATCTTTAGGGTTAATAACACTCCACATCTATTTATTAAAAATCGCTCCAATGGGCATTCTTTCCAAGCTTTGATCACAAAGATGGTAGCCTCAATAAAGTGCATAAAAGTGTGTGAAAGCTGGAGGGGGAGGAGTACAAAAAGAGAGCAATTCTAGGACTCTAGCAAAGATGTGGAAAGATCCTGCAGAAGTTGAGACCAGAAATTCCTGTCAGTCTCTGATTTGGGAAGGAAGAAATGATCAGAAAAGAGGACTGAGAACTGAGGATCTCAGGTTTAGCTCTTTGCCATGCCAATTTCTTGCTATCTGTATTAAAAAATTAATTTATGGCTATGTTTTTTTATGTTACAGTAAAGCAAACTCTATGAGTACCTTAAAAAAATCAGGCACTGTTGACAAAAAAGGGGGTCAAATTCTGTCTTAATTTATCTCTTGTGTATCCTTACTGATTCATTGGGATTGCAGTGGATGTAATCAGGGCGAAAATTATGCCAGCTGGTTATTGCAAAGAAAGTCCAGAATGCACCCATATTTGTCACAGAGCAGTGTGAGTATATACAAATCAGAATAGGGATAACTATGATAATTCAAATATCACTATATGGTAACCATGGATACTTGTTGACATTTTTAGTGGTAGTGACTACTTTATCTCAGGACATCTGTCACAGAGCCAAATTTGGTCCTCAGTTAAGCATATAGTGTTCCCATTAAAATCAAAGATTTTGTCCCTTTAGTGAGACAGAATTAGACTGTGAGTGCTGTAAGCTTTGATATTTTTCCAGGTTTATAGCTAGGATATTTCACAGAGTATGTGTACATTTTAATGGGTATCCTTTTTCCCTAATGTGCCTGTTCACAAGTTAAGAATCAGGAACTCTAAATTTAGACCTAACATGGGAATCATCTATAAAGAGTTAAGATTTAATTTTGCTTTGGGAGTATTAACATTTTAATTCATGATAGTTCACCAAAATGCCCTTTATTATTAGTTGACTTAAAGCTTAGGGAGAAACTGCAGAATTTTTCTTGCATGGGCAACTTTAAAAGGCATCAAACTTGATATAATTCTGTTCCTTTGTGCAGACAGCTGAAGGTAGTACTATGCTATGTGATTAAGTACAGCAGGAAGGAGAGGAAGTTGTCAGTGCATGCGGACATGGTGGATGACGGGGCTAAGGGAGAGTGTACCCCAGAGCAGGACACATTTTAAAAACGATATCAGACTCCATTGTAAGCTACAGCTTCCAGATCAAATGTGGGGGTATTCATTTTACTGATTCTAAGCAAATTTTTGATAAAAAGGTAGCAGAGCTTCAGGAAAAAAAAGTAGACCCGAGAGGGCTTTAAATGCTGGGGGATTGCAGTGTGAACAACATAACAAGGCCGCCTCCGGCGGAGAGGCTTTAGGTAGCTGGAGTCCCGTGCTTGTCCAAAATGCTGTTGACTGCAGCAGCTCTGGGACAAGCTCGGTGTCCAGTTGAAGCCGTAGCCAGCAGCCCTTGCCCATTGGGTCTCGGTGTCATCTGCTCCAAGAAGGCTACCTAGGAAACATGCTTCCACTCCCATCCCTCTCTTTCAGTTCTCTCCATTCAGGTGAAATATGTGTGCTTCTCTCTTTCTGCTATTAAAAAAAAATACAGTTTTCAAATGCTGCCGTGACTCCACATGTATTTTCATGAGTTATACCAGTTTAGTAAATGATTTATTCCAGAGTGCCACAATTACAGGTCCCCCACTGTTGTCAAAAACATTAGATGAGTCTACACTGGAATGGCTTCATGCTGGTTTTAGAAGAGCCGTAGAAATGTGTAGAGGTAAAATCTGCATCCCGACAAAAGGAATCAATATTGTCTCTTTTCCAAAGCTAAATAAAACTTGCTACATCTTCCTTTTGTCTTCCTTTTTTTTTTCTTTTTTTTTTAGTGTGGATCGCTTTACAGATCTTTGCTTTTGGAATTTTATGTGTGTTTAGTACATAACATAAACATTGGCTATGTGTATTTTTTATTACTTCTGAAAGCATCACGAGATTATAAAACTACTTGTGTCTCTGTTTTTTTCTTTTCTTCTATTTAGGTAGATATATTACATTTATCATGGACCCATTTCAATATGTCTATGTCATCCGAAATAGCAAGCAACTTGAATTCCATGAATTTGCTAATAAAATGGCTTCCAAAACTTTTGACTACCCAGCCTTGTCTAAAGCAAAATTCCCAGATCTTAAGGAAAACCTGCACAGAATCTACCAGTATCTACAAGGCAAGCCTTTGGATATAATTTCTGACCACATGATGAAAAATCTCCAGGATATATTTGAATGGAAATGCTCACAAGCAACAGATTGGGAAACAGAAAAAATGTACAAATTCTGCTGCTCTGTAATGTTTGAAGCCAGTTTTATAACACTATATGGAAGAGTTCCTGCTGCAGATGGCCACAAAGTTATTAGTGAAATCAGAGACAAATTTATCAAGTTTGATGCCAGCTTTCCCTATTTAGCTGCAAACATACCAATTGAGTTGCTAGGAGCTACCAAGAGGGTTCGGAAGGAGCTTATACATCATTTTTTACTTCAGAACATGACAAAATGGCTGGGAGGGTCAAAAGTGGTCCAAGCCAGACAAGATATATTTGAGAAATATGAGCTGCTCGGAGATTATGACAAAGCAGGTAGGAAACTTATGAATGATTGCTTGTCTAAAATAAAATAATTTACTATAGACCTTTGAAATAAAAAGGCAAAATGGCGACCTTGAAATTTTTTTATGTTCTTTCTAATTGGCTAATGATAAAATGTTTTACTCTGAAACAACCCTCTATGATAATTGATTTTTTTTTTTGTGTGCTGAGGTGGTAAAACAAGATACTTAATGGTGATAATGAGAAAGATTATAACTGAGCTGCATTTACTCCCCTTATATCCCCCCCCCCGACATTACATTTCAAACTATTCTCATTAAGCAGAAAATTAGACTTCAGAAGCCTATTGGTCCTCATTAGCATTCACTGATCCTTGGCTGGGTCTGTGTCCTAACATCTTTTAATTAGCACACTGCAAATCTAATCAGTGTAATAAACGCTATTAATCTTCCTTTTCACTTATTTTCTCCCAGCACATCATTTTGCCTTCCTGTGGGCCTCTGTGGGAAACACGATTCCAGCTACATTCTGGGCCATGTATTATCTTCTGCGGCACCCAGAAGCTTTTGCAGCAGTGCGTGACGAGATTGACCATTTGTTGCAGTCAACAGGTCAAAAGAGAGAGCCTACGTATAACATCCACCTCACCAGAGAACAATTGGACAACCTAGTCTACCTAGGTAATTTATTTTTATCTGTTATGAAGAAAAGAGGGTCTCTCCCTGCAAACTCAGTTTATCACTCATTTCTGTTTACTGAGAAGGTGGAGGACACAGCTGCCTAATTGACATAATAACACCCATTTACATCAATTATAAATTATGTAGTTTATAGCTGTAGATACTCTCATTGCATGTAAACATTAAAGCCTAGGTAATTAACTATGCAAGGTATGCAAAAGGCTAAATCGAAGCTTTGCAATTATTTGAAAAAAAGTTGATGCCTATTAAGTTGTTTGATTCTGAGCATCTGCCGAAGTGTTAATGCATTTCAAATACTTCTGTGTGGTACTGCCAAGAAAGACCCTGTCCTGAAATTGAAGTAAGATGATGTATTTTAACTGCAAATATAATTTTTTTCACAAGCAGTTTCTTTCCTTTTCTGGTTTTAGCAAAACCAAAACACTTTTAAAGCAGGCTTCAGTTTAGCTATGGCTCTGAACTAAATGTAAAAAGGTAAAGCTTTACAGATTAGAAAACGTGCCTTTGATATTCACAAAACTACCTTGATTCAAAATAGAGTTCTAAATGAGAGCTTGGCCTTCCAATTCTAGATCAGTGGTTCAGATGGCCAGTTGCCATTAGAAGTTACTTTATCCAGGAGCTGGATAGGCCTTCACTGCATCAGTTGATGGTTTCATTTCATTTCTTAGTGCACAGGCAATGGCAAAATAAATACTAAAATTAAACTAGGTAAGGAGAGAGGAAAATTTTCATAGATATTCCTAGCAGGTAGGTACCTAACCTTTAAGCATCTGAAAATATCCATAGGTAATATTAGCAGAATAGACAACAGCTGAATAAAAGCATAAAGGCTGAAGATTCATTTTATTTTCAATAATAAAACCAGCCTATTGTTAGGACTGAGCTCATGTCTATATGTTTTGCTAGCTCATGGCCTGAGTTGACGTTCCACTCTTAAAGGAAGCTGTTTCAAGACAGAACAGTGGAGCAGTACAGAGGCACTGCTCTATGGTGGCTGCTTTGGATATAAATAATAACTGTTATTCTCCAGGACTGTCTAATGTGGCATATGTATCAAGACGCTTGTGTTCAAATTTGAATTGATTATCATAATACAAAACTAAAAGTGAGTTTGGTTTGGTTACTTTTTTTAGAGCATTATCATTTATCCTATAGTCATATACTGTGAGTCTAGTAACCTGGTTTCATCTCAACTTACAGCTGTTGTGATGAAGATTTACCTCTAATTGATGAAGAATGCTTTTGATAGAGAGGAGATATCTGATGGCAAGGACACTTCTTAAGAATAACATGACATTCTAAGTATTTCAGGTGCTTTTTAGGAACTTAAGCAAATGACTTCATATCTGAGTTAGTAGCCACCTGTAAATAATAAAGAAAAAAGGTTACCAGCAAAGGAGTAAGAACATCAAGAAGACCAAGAGCAAATTTGTTTTGTATTTGGAGACAGAAATGGAAGTGGCAAGAAAAAAAAAAACAAAACCCAAACCACCCCAGAAATGTAGGCATGAGGAAAATGAAAGCATATTCGAGTCTGGGACATCCATTTCTCAGGTTTATGTTGTTTAGCTTTTTAAAAGTGATGCAGTATGACAAGGAATTTGAGAGGTAGCTATTTCCTGATTTGTATCCAGTGCTATTAAGGTATCAGACAAATAGAAGTGCCTCACTAAAACCAGCTGGTGCAAAATGGTATAAAGTGGACAGTTTAAAACATTAACTGTGTCATCCCCCTGATGCTCCCTGAAATCTTAAAGCATCTTGGAAAAATTTAATTTATGTGTTGAGGGGAAAGTGCCATATTCTATCTTATAGTATTCTTGTAGCACTTTTGCTAAATGTTATAATTGTGTTAAAGTGAATGTGATATGAACAGAACCTAGATTTCAATTCTTCTAGCACTTAAGTTATAAAGGACTGGATACTGTTCCATAAAATAATAATATAGAAAAAAAATCTGTACCATAAGTGAATTAAATTCATTCTTCAGTGAAAAGGGATGTTTTGTTAATAAATATATAGGAGGGACAAAGGTCCAAGTTTGCACTGCTTGCACATCAAAAATTCCCAGCATCTAGGCTGGCAGCTTTGTGTGAAGAAAGAACACTTTGGGCAACCAAAATGTTGGTTGAACATTTTGGGCAACCTTTACACTAATAGCGTTCTAACCAAAATGTCTGAGAATGAGCTTTTTGTCTTTCTTCTCCCCCTCTACTAACCCAGAGCATGCAAAACTGGGAATTTGTGTCCCTGCTGTTGAGTAAGACAGACCAGGTGGGATTCTTGTATGTTTATCACCTTGTCATCTCATTCTCCTGTTTTAAGTGCTCTGATTTCTCCATCCTCTTTTTGGCCTACTCTAACAAGAGCCTTTTTTTGAATTTCTTATGCTTTGAAGAACAAGCAAGAGTTGCTAAAAAGCCTTTCTCAAGAAGCAGCGTTGTTGTTATGGTCAGATTCTTTGGGTCTAGGGAACAACGTGTCCATTTACTTCTAAATTCAAAGTACAGGTATATGATTAAAAAAAAAAAAAAAACACTTTCAACCCACAACAAATACTGGCTCTTTTCACAAAACTGTCCCTGATTATTTTTTTCCCTATGGCATTTCTAGGGCAGCACACTTTGTTCTATCTGCATAAGACTTTTCCAGAAACCAAAACATGCTTATTTGTGTGAGCGAAGTAACATACATTATTAGTCATTATGACTCACAGTGGAGCTCTAACATGGTAAAATACATGAGAATGGTCTGTCAGTTTTATGGCAATAATGTAAATGCAAAGGGTAAAGCAGAAATACACTTAGTGTGTGTTTAATTCTAGGCGTGATTAGTTAGTTCGTTTGTTTAATATTAGTTCATTCATTTAGACTGTGAAGTATTCTTGCCCCAGGTCATTGCTGAATTCCAGATATTTCCTGCAAAAAGAGCACAGCTTGAAAAATCGTTTCATATACATGAAAAGGTAGAAACCCCAAAAGAGCTTAATACAGAGGACGTAATTGTAACACAAATGGTAAGCATTAAAATTGTTGCTTGGTTTGGAAATAAATGGCTATATTTTCCTGGAATGGGCTGGGCAGTACCATTTAGTTCTTAGTAAGATGAAAATATACTTGTTTCGGATTATCATTTATGTTGGCACACCATGATGCATGTGGTTAAATGACCCCCCAAATATTTGCATACTCAATAGCTATTTTCCTACCATACACTCTAATAATTATAGTACCCTATTACCTGCTCTGTGTTAGTATAAAATTAACAATCCATTATGCACAATAAGTTTTATAAAACATTTACAGATAGAGATCATGTTTAATTAAAATTAACTTGCCTATGAAAGCCAAATGCACTTATGATTCACAATGACCTTTTATTACCTGCAGTCCCTTGTTTTGGCTGGATGATTGACAGCTTGCTGTTTGGCTACCATGTTGTATTTCAGCTGACAAGACTTTTCATTTTAACTCAATTTGCCTGCCTATCACAAGCTGGTGGCAGGCCAGGCTCAAGTCACCCAGCTTTGCCTCAGCAGCTTGCTCTATTTCTCATTAGTACGCATTTATTCAGTGGAAATTGGAAGACAAATGCTTGAAGGCATGTGAACTAAGTATAGCAAATTAGGGTTTAAGGACTGAATATTTATAAGTATATTGAAACAGTTTTTAAAAAAATCTAGAATGAATTGGAAGCTGAGTGCTAGCTTTAGTATAAGAGAAATGAAGAGAGAAGTGGGAGGATTCTAAGAATAACAATACTATCTCTCTCTCTCTCTCTCTCTTTCTCTTTTTTTTTTTTCTCTCTCTCTCCCTCTCTCTCTCTCTCTCTCTCTCTCCAAAATATGTAAAATCTCTCTGACAACACCTTATCTAACAACAGCCTGGCTTCTTTATGTAGCGCTTGTACAGTGAAGTTTAGCATCTCGTGTGTGTAAGAAGGGGGGAAAAAAATGAGGGTCATGTTCATTTGCTGCTTGGTTATCCCTTGGTATGCTTTAAATTGCCTTGTTTGTTCGGCACTAGCACAGAAACAGATGTTGCTCTACCGTGCTGGATAATTTACTGTACCTCATGGTGCAGAATGGAAGGCCTCCCAAGCTACCCAGCTGGTCTGTCAGCAGCAATGGCTGGTGTCTGCTGAACTATGACAACTGCAAGTAAAGGCTGCAGTTTTATTGTGCAGTTGTCATTCTTCTCAATGTATAGCTCCAGCATTTGTACGGCGCTTGTAGAAAGCTGGCTGTCTATTTTTTTAGTGTTCGCCTGCAAACCTGCAGAAGCTCCATTCTCCTTTGTTGATCGTAATGTGACTCATTACTTTTGTCATCTAATGATTATCGGCATCATCGCTCAGAGCTAGAGCCAAGCTCGCCTTCCACATATAACTGGTACTGGAAGGTAAAACAGATTTGTCATTTACGATCTGACCGCTAAGCCACACTTTGTGCTCCATTATTGTGATTAACTTCTGCATAAGATATGCTTGCCCAATTGTCATTTGTGATACGATGGTGGGCACAGACTGCCATGCTTTCTGGGCGGGTGTCAGCCAATGGCATGGGACCGCATCGCTCGTGTTGCTAAATGTAGACCTGCTCTTTCACAGCTGCAGTTTAATAATTATTTTTCTTTTCTTCTTTCCCCCCTCCCCCCCCTTTCCTCGTTTGATTTCTTGTGTGAATGGAGTTGCTACATATGTCAGCTACCATTTTCGAATCATGGGCTAATGTGGAGTCACAAGCTTCAGTTTTCGAAGGCTGGAGACAGCCGAAGAGTCAAGGCTGGACCCTTTCTTTGTACCGTGTAAAGTTTTGTTGCCGGAGCGCTGCCAGTTGAAATCTATCGTGTCAGGTGCCTTGCGGCTATCCGCAGTAGAGGCCATATTCTGGAACCAGAGTTCTTTTCTGGCTTCGTCACCAACAAGCCGATTTGACTCTGCCTGATTATAGTAACGAAGGCAGTCCAAAAGAATATGCACAGACTCACTGTACGTCACATTGAATCACTGCTCAGGCCACACAAAGCTGACCGCAGCCTCATTTCTTTAGACAAATGCATGCTTAAGGAAAAACCTCCTGCAAGAAAGCATCCAGGGCCACTTTATTTGCTATGCATGCTGCACCAGATTTAATTTTTAGTGAAAGAATGTTTGTTATTATCTTTTTCAGATGCATCTACACTGGGTAGCTACTGTCTCTAATAAACTAACCTTGTGGGTGCTAGGGTTACAGTGCCTTGCTGAACACTTAGAGAAGGTTTAGCTGATATCACAAAACATAAATACAAACACAAATGGATTATTATGTGAAAATGAAACCTATTTTACGCCATTTTCACACTGATGATTAGAAGGAATCCAGTCACATATAACAGCACCCATACACACTGGTGGAAAAATAGTCAGTTTTGATTACAAAGTGAGAGATGCAGCCCTAGACAGGAGCTACATGCTGATATACATGCTATCAGAATGATTTATGCAAATTATGCATATTATTCCCAAAGGAATTCCTCCTCAAACTGCCAGGATAAATTGCCGGAAATTAGCCATAAAATCTGTCGTGCTAGGAGCAAAAGGTGAAGGCCACTGGGAAAGCAAGGACATTCAGCTTCTGGAGCCTTCCAGGATGTGATGGTGAAAGTAGAAATAATCTTGCTTTCCCTAGCACTGAAAGGATTATATTTTGTTTTCTCTTGGACAATTAAAAGTGTCTTTCTCTCCTAAAATTGCCAGGCAAATAATGAATTGTTTTCATTCACTCTGACCATTATAGACATTATCATTTGGCAACATAGCTCACTGGAAACCAAATAAATAAATTTAAAAATCCTCAGAATGACTACAGAACAAGCAAAATGATTTTTCTAACGTATAGTCCTGCCATTATATCCAACAACTTTTGAAAGGCAAGCTAAATAGCTCCTTGGATGCTTTGACTGGTATTTGCTTGCAACCTCCAAAATATATGTAAATGCATAAAGCATTCATGTCTTTTGATTGTCTTGTTTTCAATGTGATGCCTGAATAATGGCTTTCCACCCAAAATTCAGTGCTGCCTACAGCCGACAAGATTTCTCAGAACTATCAGTGAGAATTACATTGTAATGTTCAGAATTGCAGTTCCCCACCCCCTGCCCCACGGGATTGTTTATTACCTCCTCGTGGTGTCTGGTTTATGTTTTGTTTTGTTTGTGTTTTTTCCCCCCCTTTTTTTTTCTTTAGCCTGCCCTACTAAACCTCTCGAGGTTCAGCAGCTGTAGCCACGTATAACTTCCAGTCATCTCCCATATTTCTGATGCTTCCCCCCTCTTCTTTTGTTTAATCGCAGAGAGTGCCCTAAACGAGAGTTTACGAATGTGCTCGTCTTCCATGAACATTCGCATCAGCCAGGAGGATTTTGTTCTCAAGCTTGAAGGGGATCAGGAAGTCAGTTTGAGGAGAGGAGACTGGATAGCCCTTTACCCTCAGATTTTGCATATGGACCCTGAGGTCTATGAAGATCCTAAGGTAAACATTCAGCTGGTGCTACTCTTCCTACTTCAGGCACATTGCAGCAGCCAGGCCTTCTGTGATAGGTTTTTCTTTTTTCTTTTTCTTTTTTTTTAACTGCTGTTCCTTCTTGTGGAACAAATCTTCCTACTTTCAGATGTATTTTCTAGGGCCCTATAGGTCAGAGGATTCATGGCCTGAAGAGAGAAATATGGTGATGAGACTGACTGCCACTGCTTTCAAAGGAATTGACAATTGCACATTGACTACCATAAACTTCAGGCTAAATGTGGGTTTTGTCTGGCAGTGGATCATTTGATACCCAAGGAGGGCTGAATAATAGAAGGTGGTTTAAACAGCAAATAATGTGGGCCATTTAGCCAGGTGCCCCCAAAGTATCACTGACTCTCTGACGCCCTATAATAGCAGTGTCTTACTTGAGCCATATGCTTTTTCACCTCTCTTCATAGAGATTCACCCCTTCTTGGTCAATTAGGATAGTGTTGTGAACTTGAGACTGTAAAGCTGTTGCTCTGCAGTGAAGCTCTGAGGGTAGTTGCATCATCTCCATGTATTTTTTTCTGAAGCTCAAGTTAATGAGTATCAAAGACTCAAACTTAATCCACCCTGCCTCAGCCTTAATATGGCTTCAGAAGTTCACCACCTGCATGCAAATTGGATAGTCCTAGTCTCCGGTAGGTAGTTCCACAGGACTGTCGTCCCCAGTACAGGGTGCCATATAGGAAGTGAGATTGTATAAAATGGGGCAATTAAATGCCTCCTCTGCCTGAGAGGTAAGAGTTTATACCTGAATCATTCCTCATCCCTATTTCTCCAAGCAAGCAGCTGTTTCCCAAACGTACTGATTTCAGTAGTTGTTACTTAAACCAAAAAATGCATTTCAGACCATAATTCCGCTTTGGAAAGTACATTGGACTTGTTTACATGTTTATAGAAAACCCTTGTTAGAGCCATTCCTTCCTGAGGCTCTCCTTTTCAGTAATCTAAAGATAAAGATGTGTGTATGGGGTTGCAGAGGAAAGACTAGATTCAAATGCCTCATTGGTGCAGGATAGCATCTTGCTGCACAGGAATGCCACTGGAGTCGGTGAGAGGAGGTGTGGAGTGTGTAGGAGTTAGTAGGAGTTAAGCATAGTTGTAGGTATCAACACAGTAGGCACAAAAATGGAAATTACATCAAGTAGGGCTCCACTGTCTGTACCCCACTGAAAAAGGAAGACAAGGCTATTGAGAAAATTAATGTTGTAAAAAATAATCCATATATTGGCAAATAGTTGATTAATATTTTTGTTCTTAAAAAGTACAAGTAACAAATAAGCTTTTTCTCATTTTATTCTTAACACTCTATTTTGGAGGACATTATTGATTGTCAAAAGTCCATCTGTTTGTTTAGGTCCTAGACCAAAAGCATCAGTGTGGTAACTGATCCCCTCCCTTACTCAATAATTGTCAGAATATATTAGCATATTTCCATTGCTTGAATATATCTGCTTAGTATCAGCTCTACTCAGCTTTCACAGTACAGCTTTAGTTCATATATTTTATCTTTTTGATAGTGAATGAGCAATCCACACATTGCAGAGTACATTGATTTCAGCACGTGGGCCCTCTCGAAAAGTGGGGAAATCACTCTTCTGTTTGGTTCTTAAAATATGCAGTGTTCTTTCAACAGTAACTACTGAGGATCAGATAGAGATGGAGATTGAATTTTTTGAAAGGTGCAGTCTTGAGCTTGTCATATATTTAGGAAAAACTTTCCCGGGAAAACAGGCAGCTTGATGAGATAATTCTGTAGCAATGCTTTTCTCCTGGGTACATAAATTTAAGTTCAAGCCATCTTTTGCTCTGGCACTGTGTTGTAAAAGTGTAAGCAGATATTGGTGACCTCTTTCTCCACTCAAAGCCTAAATAAATAAGTCAACTCTCTATAAAGTGGGTAAGTGAATCTCTAAATCCAACTAAATTTGCAGAGCTCGGTAAGTGAATTCTGCAGTTCCCATACAATGAATTATCTGTGCAGGAAACCCTACATGGCAGCTTCCCAAACAAAGCTGAATACAAGATGTGACAAAGGTAGTTTTATAACAATCACATGAGACTGCTTGATTTTCATAATACTCTTAACAGGCCATCCATTCAGAGCTTTGCCTCCTGTTCCTTCTTCAGTGCCCTCACCTTTTCCCCACCATCATCCACACTCTGCTTTCCACAGAGACTTCTGTGCATGCTTGAAAGTTCCTTGTTGTCAGAAATAAGTCTTTCTTTAAAAGCCAGGTCCCTGGCTAAATAAAAAATACCAAATTCTACCAGTTTTGATAACAAAAGCATGAGTTTGATGTGACTGTTATCACTGGCTCCATTCTTGTGTCATACTTTTTTCTGCTCTTCAAGTTCCTTAGACAGCAGATTTTTTTAAAATCAGTTTCAACTTTCAGATGGCTCATAAGAATCCAAGAAAGCATAAGGTTTGGTCCAGGATATGTACCATATCGAAGTCCTTAGCAGCTCCAGACACCAGGAATGCACCTTTTGGAAATGTTCCAGTGAAGTGAAGAGCTCATTTTTTAAAGCTATTACAGTTCATATTTAGCAGAGCTTTTTTAGATCAGCAGGATTTACATTTCAAAAAGTGAATCTTTTTTAAGGAAAAGATGGTATTTTGGGCTTTCATTTGTTACTGTGTTAATTCAAATGGAAGTAATAACTTACCAGAAAAAAAAAAATGGCATGCTTCCTCTTGGCTGAGATGCTCAAAGAAACTGAAAATAATTACTTCTCAGTGGAAACACACATATATCCCCATTAATTTCATGGAAAATCCAAGCCTCTGACATTTAGAGAAACAAGCTCCTGGTCTTCAACACACCAAGTTACATCCCCTGCAGTGCACCTCGTACTTATTCCCCTGTGAAAGGCGTTCTCATAAGCCACCTCTCCTGCCACTGTTTTCCTCAACAGCAAGACCTTCAGTGCAGGGTTTTCAGAGCCTTTAATATAGTGCGTAGATCAGTATCAGTGTGTGGTTTGGGATTTTTTTTTGTTTTGTTTTGTTTTTTAATCAGCTGAGGTGGTTTCTGTTTGACTGACTTGTTCCCAGCCAGCTCCAAATGGCTGGTGCTATAGCAGATGTATGCAAAGCAGGACAAATGCTAATGAGTGACCATAAGCAAGAAGTGTCTGTCATTTTTATTCAAAGCATGCAGGAGGATTTTATAAGTGGTTAATTTGCTGTTGACTGAGTGAGGATTGCCAGATCTCCTTCATTCAAAAACATGAATTATCTCTAAACAGTGATCCTACTATTGGAAAATCATCAGAAAGATGTTCAATTTATGGAACCTAAGTTACAAGCACAACTTCAAGCCTTACTTGAAAAAACATACTCTTTATAATAGTCATTATAAAGATGTATATCTTTATACATCAATTGTCCTGCTCTGCACACAGCTTCCAGAGCAAACTATTTGAAGGTCAGATGTGGCAAATTAAGCAGCAACCATCTCCAACTGAAGGGAAAATTGGCTGCAAAGTATCAGGTCTGGTTTTTGAATAATCTGCACCACTGGGTGCAGAAGAAGGATAGATTTTGCTGTACCTCGCAAGAATAGGATAAATGCAATGCATTAATTTATTCATAGGCATTTGCAGAATTTGGCAGATTATTCTTATTCATGATGTATGTACCACACTGAGTGCATATGATGCTTTACAAGAAAATTGTCCTTCCACTAAGGTTCATTGTCCCTGCTACAAAGCGGTCAAAACCTAATTACAATCAATACAGGCCAGACATTCAGTGGATGAGATGTGGAAGTTGAAGGATCCTGATGTAAAAGGACTAAGTTAAGTAAGTGGAGTTAAGGAGTGTTGGAGGGAAGGTAATGTGAGTTAATGAAACTTGAGGGAACCAACTGAAAAGGAGAAGCTGTCAGCTTCTTGTCTTCCTCTTTATTGTATTTTTCTGGGTTTTAGAAACATTACTATCACACAAACAAAGCAACTAATATAACTGTTTTGTTACATCTCTCTCTCTCTCTCTCTCTCTCTCTCTCTCTCTCTCTCTCTCCCTTTTGTTTTCAGGAGTATAAGTTTGATCGTTACATAGAAAACGGCAAGAAGAAAACCACATTCTACAAGGCAGGAAGAAAACTGAAATATTTCCTAATGCCCTTTGGCTCTGGGATCAGCATGTGTCCAGGGAGGTTCCTTGCAATGAATGAGATGAAGATGTTTCTTTTCTTGCTTTTGGCTCATTTTGATGTAGAACTAGTGGAAAACAAAGCTGTCAGACTTGACAACAGTCGTATGGGCCTTGGTATCCTCCTGCCAGACATTGATATTGCCTTTCGTTACAAACTAAGGTCCTTAGGAAAGTGAGCGGCTGCCTATATGCCTTTCACTAATCTCAGTGTTTGCTCTGTTTCCTCACTCTGCTTTGTATTTTTTGGGAATATTTGCATTTTCCCCTCTGCTTTCATCTCCTTCCTGTTTGTTACTGAGGAGAAAAGCCCTTGGACTGGGGGTAGATGTCACATGCTGGGATATGAAACCTCCATTTGTCCTGCCTGAGTTCATAGTGAGGTGAGATGACTAGAGTTGGTCTGAGTAAATAGCCCAATGTGCCTCCATGAAGGGTCCCTGTATTCTTGGGCATGAGTTGAGTAGGATTTTCAGGGAGGCTGACCTCAAGCTGAATCCAGGCTATGTATATGGGAAACGTGGCTCAGCAGCTGTATCTTGGGAACCACTTAGACTGCTTGGAGACGTCACAATTCAGGTACACTGCACAGACGTCCTTTGAGCCAAAAGGCCTCATTCCTTAACAGGGACTCCCTCTTTTTAGATTAAGAGGTCCCATATACCCACCATCTGAATGCATCACTGCATCTGCTCATAGAAACATAATAGCAAGAAAGGGGGAACTTAGAAAGTTCTGTAGGGTGGCATGTCCTTTGGAAGGAAAGGATTTTTAATAATTATTATCCTAACTTTTTATTTACCCTGTTCCCTTCATGGACCTAAGTGTCTTAGTCCTTAGTTGGGAGATGCAATGGAAGCTATACGGGTGGGGGGGATGATTTTCAAGAGTGTCTTACTAGGAACACATCTCTGGCTTCAGCAGTATATGCTGAGGGTGAACGCTTTGTTCTTTGTGCAAAGCAAAGAAATTAAAATCTGTGATTTTTTTGCTGCGGTCCATTAAAGTCAGAGGGGAGGTTCTGTTGATTTTAATGGGCTCTGCATCAAGCCTAAATTATCTGTTTTGGCTTTTGAGCCACAAAACTAAACTCTTCAGGGAGAAAATATATGAGCCTCTTTGAAATGATGCTATCATCTCAAAAATTACCTTCTGTTTATCTTACTGTTTTACTAATAACACGTCTGTTTATTTTGACAATCTCTTGTGTTTGTTAGTTTCTCTAAAAAAGCAAAAGAATGACAGAGGTCTTCAAGGACAAGTGTGATATCTAAAACTACTTTTTAATAGTGTTTTAATGTGCCTAAGCTATGCATAGGCAGAGTAGTCTAGCCTGTGTTTGAATTATCTACCTACAAATTGGGAAGTTATCTGCATTGGTAGTTCCTGTTGGAGATGACCTTCCATAAGTCTTTAGTTCAACATTCTTGATGGTTTAAGGGGGAAAAAAAGACAAACATAAAAGAATTTGAGTTAATTTGTCTCAATACAGGGTTTTAGTCGTCTAAAAGCCAAACTACCCTGCTCATTCACCATGAGCTAACTTGTGATTGACACCTTTTTTCCTGGAATTTTTAACATATTTTAGAGTTATATTCTAAATAATATTGCATAGCCTGGACAATAAGTTAAATGCAAGAAGATCTAAAGTCCTATAATACCTAATAATTGTCTTCACATCAACTGCATTACACTTCCTATTGATGCTTCATACCTTCTTCAAACACAATCTTCTTTGGGGCCAAAATCTGAGCAAGTAAAAACCCTGCTCAGTCACAGAATATAGTTGTATACTGGCTGCACAGCCTGCTTGACTGGCTGTCAAAATCTTTTTTCATAAATTAATTTACTAGTGTGTAGGCTATAAGAAGATTTTTAGACCCTGTTTCTGTTTCCAGCCATCACTTCAGAGTCTGATGAGGATTCTCTTGGCTGTCCAGTCTCAATTTGCCAACATGATAATTGTGGTGGGAGAGTAGCCGTGTCAGTGGACTTTGTCTTATGTTCCCAAAAATCCTCTGGTTTGGATGTGCCAGCAAAATGTGTGCCCATGTGGCCAGACGATGAATAATAATGCTGTACATGAGCAAGACTTCTCCTCGTGCTCCCAAGTGTACAGTCATCAATCATAGAAGTTAGACTGGAAGAAAGATGAGCAGTTGCTGCAAGAGAAGGTTAGTTTGGCTAGCCAACCCTTAATCTATTCTGTGCCAGGATTTGCATTTCTCTAAATAGTTAACCAACCACAGAGCTGTTGCAGCTATCTGAACGTGAGTTCAGATTTGCCCTATAGATGCTGAGTGAATTGCTGGCTCATCTGGAGTGCCCAAAAGCATTGTGGGAAATTCTCAGTGCTTGTCGAACAAGTCATTAAAAAGATCACCTTTTCCAGGATTTCACTGCTTGCACTGCTGACTTTTTGGGGTGCCGTGCATTGGTGCTGTCAGAGGCATGGTGCTCCAAAAAGCCCACGACACTCTACTCAGTGCAAAAGACACAGACCTCTGAAAACTTTGGCTTGACATGTCTTTACCCAGTGGATAATCAGTGCCACTAGCTAGTTTGGGAAATGACAAGCTGAAATTCCCTGTTCCTTTTGCATTTCTTTTAAAATGAGAAATCTTATTCATCTCTAAAGCACTTGATGGCCTATGGATGAAAACTGCTACGTACATACTAAGAATTAGAATTATTTATTGTTATTTGTGTCTAAGACCGTTCAGTTATTCATGTAAAGCACATACACTAAATAAGTATTGGTAGAAAGGCTTTCAGAGATTGGCACAGCCATATTCAAGTCCTCAGAGAAGAAAATTGTGTTTTTGTGAGATATATTGGATGAACATTTTCTCTTCATATATAATATCAATAATGTGTACAGTGTTGGAGTATACTTACATTAAATGGGCTTTGCAGTTGATTAAATGCCTTAACTTTGCTTCAACATTTAATCAACAGCAAAACCTGATTATTGCCTTGTGCCATAGAATAAAAATTTGTTTTTATAGAGAGATTCTTGTATTCAAGTTAGTTACTGCTGTAGTTACTCTGTAGGCAAGCACAGGAGCTATTCTGTACTCAGCCATAGCTCATAATCCAGTTTGGACATTAGAAGCTGTTTATTGAGAGAGGAAATGTTGATGTCATTACACTGTTGACTGTATTATATTATTGCTTAAATGTAAGCTGTAAAATGTCTCATGCCACAGTTATGATAAATCTTTCCTTGGCATCTGACTTTGAAACAAACCTGAAGCAACTGCGAAAATAACAGTAGGTATTTGTTTTAAACATAAGACTTTTTTTGTAATTGTATTCTATTTTTAGGATTTTAAATGAGAATATCACAGGCTGCTGCACAATTTAGTAGGACATAATGGGACTCTGCCAAAAGTACATGCAAATCATTAGTAATTTCAGATTAATTGCTGATCAGTTTGTATAGTATCTATTTTGAAATTAAAAGAAGACCTAGGTTATCTCCAAACTAGCAAATTCAATCTGTAGGCACACATCTGTTTAAGAAAAGTGTCAGAACCTTTACAAGGAGTTGAAGGAAAGCTCCAGGAGGGCACTTAGAGGTCGTCCATTAGGGTTGGAAAGCACTCTTTGCACCATACAAGAGATGAAATTTGGCTGGAATCAAGTTGGTTGTTCCTCCCCCCAGGAACCAGATTAGTCAAACTAAACAAAGCAGGACCTGCCCAGCTTGTCCCAGAACTGCGCCGTTGGTAACCCATGCTGCACCAAGAACTTAAGAAATGTCCTGGTAGATTACTTTTGCTACCAACCAATGCTGTCAGCATCACTAAGTTAGGGCCTGCATACCTTAGCATACCCTATCTGCAGTAGAGTAAGCCTCACCCTCGCTTAAAAGTCATGTGTGTGAGAGCAGGAAAGAGGAAACGGTAGGGCTGTTTTGTCTTCTGATCATCTGCTTTGCAGCTGAGTAGGTGACTCATTCAGAGTCAGCGGCTGCTCTGACCAGTCCAAGGGTGCTGGTGTCCTGCTCAGCAAGCCGAAGCAGCGCAATGGCATGAGCAGGCCCATCCCCAGAGGTCCCAGCTGGAGCCAAGCTGGTCGCAGCATACTGCACGGGAGTGGAGTGCTGTGTCTGTAGGTTTGTTTCATGATGTAGGGAGCAATGCAGTTTTGGATGGTGCCCTCTGCCACAGAACCCGGGAGTGACAAGCTCTTTGTATCTGTCACCAAGACGCTCAGGTGGCAAAATCATCTAAGTAGAGACTTCAGTGCAGTTTGTAAGCTGCCATCAGTGCTGCAGGGGTGGAGTGGAGGGAGAGAGTCAGGCCATTTGCTTCCTCGTTGCTCCTTTGAGCTTCAGAAGCAGGAGCTCCCTGCAAGTCCAGCAGTGTTGGGCTGATTCGTCTGCAGACAGGGGAGGCTTAGCTCGCGCTGTTTCATGGGTCTGCCTGGAGGAGCATGCGGGTGCCCCTTGGGTTCCTCTGTTGTTCCTCTGGTGAAATGGTGCATTGACTGAGCAGTTTTAAAAAACTTGGCTGGTCAATACCAGCCTCTTACAGTAAGCTGTCACTGCCTATAGCTATAATGGTATTTTCTTCTGATGTTAAAAAAAACTAAAAAACAAAACTTTTTCGGATATAAAATTGGTGTACTAAGTCAATGCAGCCCTTTGCAGGACCTGAAAAGACTTTTTAAGTGAATTCCTTGTGAACTAATGTGAATGCTAAAATGTGATTTTTTTCTTTAATTTTAATTTACAGACTGTATGTGCTTCATTTTCATGCTGGTGTTCGGTACTGCTGTAAACTATTGTAAACTGTCTTTTATCAAACTGTTAGACTACTCAAAAGATCATATTAATCTACATGTACTTGCTCACAAATTAGACTTCCCCATCTGTCAGTATGTCCTAATGTACTCATACAAAACCATGTAAGAGATGTTGTTTAGCTTACAATTTTGAGCCAGTTGCATTCAGAGTCAGAGTCACTGTTATCAGCATTGATATTTTTATGAGTAACTGCTGGCCTGTGATTTTTACTTGTAGAATTATAAAAGATCTTTTATTTCATTATTATTGAACTTTCTGACATTGAAAAGATTGTGAATAGCTCTTAACTGTGCAAACTGACATTATGTATATAGATGAACAATGGATAGGTTCTCCTTTAATAGTTAATATCCATCATTAAGGCTCTTCGTTCAAATAAGGTATATTGTGAATTTCTGAGCAAGAATATTGAAACTTCATTATTTTAGTAATCTAACATCTTAAGTGAATTTTGTATTTCAAAGACACAATAAAATTGAATATATCTATTTTAATATTGAATGACTGTCCATGGTATTTTTTCCCACCTTACATTTACACTTTTATTGCAGATTCACAACTATTGCTTTAAATTTTAAATGATTTATTCAGCATATGGCATTTTTGTGTTGCTTGATCTTGAAAGGTATTTCTGTAAGGCAAAAAAGCCTTTAATTCAGCATTGGCATGTAGCAACTCCTTTGAATTTAGGAAATGATCAGGTCTGTTTTACCCCCACCAAACTTAAGCTGGTTCTTATCAGAGAAGAAAGAAGAGTGTTGCTTGTGACATTCTTATGACATATTCAAAATTAATATAAAGATTTGAAATCCACCATTGATCTTCAAATATAGCTCTTAGGCTTTACCTTTTCCTTTTGCAAGGAACTACAAGATGTACTATCTAGTGTAAAATGTTCTGTCCTCTTAGATGATTCATTTAAAAAGAGGGAAAATGAATGAAAATTGTTGCAATATGTAGCACTGCACCAGCAAAGCACAACTTACGTTTTCTAAGTTATCACTGTAGCTACTGAATTCTGCCAGCGCCTATTTAATACGAAGGTTATACACCAAAGAGATCACTGTTTCTCCATTCTTTCATGCAGAAAGATTTGTCAGGTATGTCTGTGAGGTTTGTTGAAGATGCATCTTAGAAACAATACACCTGCATTTGATATATTTTGATAAAATTGGGTTTAACTTTGTAACTTCTTTAACTCCAGATTATTTTAAAAGTTACTGAAGTTTATAAATAAAAAGTGGCATTATTTGAGAAGTTTTCCTGAAGGGTACATTTTTTGTGTGAACTTTCCTTGATGGTCTGAAGGATGTTTTTTGGGAGGAATAAATAGTAGTTCCTAACACTGTATTTTAGCTAATATTTGTTTTGACACTGGATGCTTTATTGAAGTTACTTAAATTGCATTGTATTTTAACATTATTGAGACATCAATTTATGCATGATGTATGCTTAACTTATATGAATAGAGCTATTTAACTCTCAGAGCATAGAAAGTGAATTAGTTTTTTCTGTGCATAACCTAAACCTGCCTGTGCATCATGCCTAGTCATGTCCTGCTATCCACAGCACATCAGAAAAGTGATCTAATTATGAAAACACCATTTAAAACTACAACTTGTAAAAGTATTATGATCCTTCAGTTAATGCATATGTTTATAAATAGTAGTAAGTATGAAAAATGGTTGCTGCATGTAAAGAAGCATAGAAAATATAAAATTTTGTATTTTAATTTGAAAGCAAAGAATTAAAATGTATTGGGATGTTTATCAGTTAATCCTCAGTACTATGTCTGTGTAGCTTTTGCTATGCAGCAGGCTTCCTTAGGATCTCAAGTACTGAGGTTGTGTGAATGCATCATTTGTAATAGCAGAAATGTGCTTGTCTTCAAAACTATTTACACCAAAATAAACAGTTAAAATAAGCCTAAGCTTCACCTATTCCTGCTATGAGCATTGTGGTATTATAGCTAGCAATATTTTGTTAAACTGATTTTGACACTAATGTTTTGGTTTGTATTTTTTTCAAACAGCAATGAGAGTACAGCAAAGTTGGGGGTGGGGGGGAGGGAAAGGTAAAGTTCTGGGATACAGCAATGTAAAAGACAGTAAGTGCATGCCCCGTGATGACTTTTGACAATACTTCTTTTGTATCAGTTCATCTTTCCAACTACATCTCTCCTCCAAATAGTTTAGTTGCTAACCTCATGCAAGCAGCAAGCCTTTCCTCGTCTCATTTCCATTTTGTGAGCCAATGAGCAGGACTGTCTTCTACATGTATTTTTCAGTTGCCTTCCAAAAATGCAGTCTTTACAGCAGAGTCTCGCAGCACAGGCGGCGCAGGTGACTGCCGCTCCTCGGCGCTGAAGCTGCGAGCGGCAGCAGTGGACGGGCGCTAGCCGAGCCCGGCGGGTCGCTGCCCCAGCAGGGCGGGTGCGCGGGGCTACGGCCCCTCTGCGGGGGCTCCGGTTTTCGGGGCAGCGCTGCCGGCTGCGCCCAGCGGTCCCCCCCGCGCTCCCGGCTCGGGGGCTCCCAGGTCCTCTCACTCCCTACCAAAACGCGGAGGAAGGGTGGGGGGAGACTCCTGCCGCCCCTTCCTACAAGCAACCCGCGCTTCGAGGGATGCTGGAGGGGGGGGCAGGGGGACAGGACCCCCGGGAGGTCTCGTGACGGACCCGTCTCAGTCACTTAACACTTTGTTCGGTAGAGGGAAGAAGGGTTACTCTGGAAAGGCAATTGTTTGCCCCTAATCCTCAATTATGAGGATTTTAAAATAGTATTAGAGGGGCAATCTGTTCTGCAACTTCTTGGAAGAAATAGTTGTTGATTTAGATAAGCACTGATCCCTTCGGTGTTTGATGAAGACGTTAATTTATGGCTGTCTAGCAGTTTATGGCTGTCATTAGATTTTCAGCTTTGTCTCTGTTCGAAATGTATCTTTTTATTTTAATCCGAGACAATTATGTAAGAAAACGGTTATGCTTGATCTAAAATGCATCATTTTGCTATAGCATTTCGAATTATTCACAGATCATAGTTCTTATATGTGCATATATGAATTTAAAAATACAGCAGTAAAGTGCTTGAAACAGACCATAAATTTGCTTCAAATTTTATTGCACGTCTCTGAATCAGGTTGAGAGGACGAGGGCCACTAGGGGCTTGGGGAAGGATTTAACCTTTCCAGAGGCTGGAAAACCAGTCCAGCTCCCCTTACAAATCCCCTCCAAATCCCCTCTTCGGAGGGGGCGGTACGGTGACACGGAGCTGATGAGTGACCACGGGGAAATGGGGCTGGCTGCAGCCTTTTGCTCATTTGGCAAATGTCCCTTCTGCGGTGTGACCGACGGCTAGGAGTTAACGTCGGTGCCCGAGCCTCGCCCGGGGCCGGGACAGCCGGCTCCTGCCTTCCTCCTTTCCCGGGCCAGGGTAGATACTCATGAGCGGCTCAACCCCTGCTGCACCTGAATAAGTGATGCTCAGTATTTAATAGGAAGGAGGAAGAGCCGCTGTTAAACCTCCGGCGGGCTCCGCTAGCTCCAGAGCCCAGCAGCAACCCGCCGGCAGCAGCCGGGGCACAGGGAGAAGCTCCCTGCTCCAGCAAGTCTGTCCGGCCTCTGCCGACGGGGAGGCAGGCAGCGGCGCCCATCCGCACCCGGCCCCGGGGGGCTTTGCCCCGCGGAGCGCGGCGAGCCGCGGCGCGGAGCGAGCAGGCGGCCGGGCTGAGTCGGGGCCGGGGCCGGGCCGAGCGCGACTTCCCCGAAGTTCTGCCCCGCTGCGGCAAGGAGCCGCTCCGCCACCTGATTCAAATCTCAGCCGCCCTCCGGCCTATTGGCGGCAGGCGAAATCAAAGTTACAAATGATCCTGGAGAGAGTCAGCGGAGTCCTGGCTCATTTATTTTACCCCATCCACCCCCACCTCCAAAAAAAAAAAAAAAAAGGTGTTAATTGCTGTAAAGTTTCCGAGCACGTGGATAATTTACTTTGACTGCTGCGTTTTAATTAAAAGCAAACTTATTTATGTTTCTGATGTTTATATTAGGCGATTTAATTACGTTTAGAGGCAGCGTCGCACTTTTTTTTCCCCTTCCACCCTAAATCACATTTTCATTAAAGGTTTTAATAAGAAAACTCACTTGACCACTATTCATTATCTAGTCCCCTCCATGCACACAAGTTCACTTACCCATTCATTTATTCACTTATTCATTCCAGCAGATCCGCTGCAACTGCTGCTAGCAGGGATGTGAACACTCATAATTATTTGTCAAAGTCTGGAAAGTGTATTATCCCTTCTTCTAGTGGTAATTAGTTACCATAGCATCTAATACGTAAATGTGCCCAGAGCACACCATTAACAGTTAAGCGGAGGATTCAATTTAACACATGATTATATCTTTCATAAGTCATTACATTAGGAAAGCCAATGTCACTCATGCTGGGACAATTTCAGGCGCAGAAGCGGGGTAAGGGGCCAGGGGCCGGGGGAAGGGAGCTGTCCTGGCGGCAGAAGCTAAGGGTGCGCTTGGAGGAGGCTGGTGGGGGTGTCGGCTTGGTGGAACTGTAGGAAATGGGGAAAAATCTTCTGAGAAGGGGCACGTGTTCATTTCTGGTTAAGTGATCTATGAAGCACTAAGAGGGGCGGGGGGGAACCTCTCTCCTCCTCCCCCTGGCACACACGGAGCTCGCTCGGAGAGGCATTTGCAGGACCTGCTCGGGGACCGGCCCAGCCAGCTCTGTGTCGAGTCCCCCGACGCTGCTCGGCGCGGAGTAACGGCAGCGAGGCGCTAGGAGCGACAGCACCTCCAGCCTGACAGGACGCCCCCACCCACCCCCCTCCAAAGAAAGCAAGGAGGGAGCAAGCGAGCCAGGAAGGCAGCAGTAACCACGAATGAAAAGCATT
>NW_020451080.1:37106-40273 GCF_003343035.1 Apteryx rowi
CGAGCTAAGAGAAGAGACTGGTAAAGGGAGACCTTGGCAACATCGCTCTGAAGAGGAGGGAGAAGAAGAAAAGAGGTTAAGCGAACCCCTGAGTTCAGCTCCTTAAGAGCAGTCCTATAAACGGGACGGCATGTGTAGCGCAGAGCCCGCTTTCATCCCAGCTGAGCCGCGGCGGGCGGGGAGCCGGCGGAGCGGGCAGGGCGGCGCGGCCCCGGCCCCGGCCCCGGCCCAGGGACCGGCCCCTTCCCACGGCCCCTTCCCACGGCGGCTCCGCGGAGCGGCGCGGAAACGTGCGGGCCTCCGCCAGCCCCGGGCCTGCCGTCCCCCGGCACGGGCCGCTCCAGCAGCGCCTCTAAGCGCCGGGATCTCGCTCGCTTCCGCCCGCCCGCCCGCGGTGGGGTGGTTGTGCCCCAGTCCCGTTTCCAGCCACAGCCGAGCGGCGCCCGCACCTTCGAGGGGAATGTCTCAGGGAAGCCTTCTCTTGTAATGAGAAATATTAAGCAGTAAATCTTGCAGCAAATGTGTCTTGCGATGTTATATGCACGAACACACACTCACTCTCGCCCCTACACACACACACGCACTAAGCCAAGCTGGTGGCGGTGGTTAATTCCTAATCAGAATGATGGACAGCAGAGACAGAACAATACAAACTAATGGCTGTGTTGCTGATCACTTTACCCCTTGATTAAAGACACCCAATTATGGCGCAGAACAGTGTCGTAATTATGTTCCTTAATCACATCCAGGAGGTTTAATTGCCTTAACGATGTGTTTCATTAAATGAATTTAGGTATTATAGTCGACAGTTTTCATACACAGTTGTTTTCAAATTAACATAATATTAGACATCGTCATGGAAATTGTTTTAATAATCATAATTAGACGCACCCAGCCTTTGTCTAGTAAATGCTGAGAGACGCTTCTCCTTGCGCCTGGGGGCTGATCTGCCCACCCTCTCTGGGCTGCCTTCCCACAGCTCCGCGGCACTTTACAGTCATGTTTCCTGAAAAGTTACAGGTTCTGATTAATCTTTTTTGATGGGAAGTGGAGCAGAAAATATTTATCCCCTTCCCCCGCGTGCGGGGCTGCCGTGAGGAGCGGCGGCTCGGCGGACACCGGGCGCCGGGAGCGCGGGGAGGGAGCCGGCACGGCCGCCCCGGGGGGAGCGGGGGGGCCCCGTCGGGGCCGCGGCTCTCGGCTCGGCGGGCCCCTCGGCCCCCGGGCGGCGACGGCCACTGCGGGACGGCCCCGCCCGCCGCAGCACTCGCGTTTGGCGGCCCGGGAGGGCGAGACGGAGCGGCCGCCGGTGCCGGGCGGGGAGCAGGGCCGGCTCCCAAACTTGGGGGGGGGGGGGAGAGAAGGGGCGGCCCTGCCAGGTCCCCTCGGGAGTTCCCGGCGCCCCTCGGGGGGCCGCGGCGCCGTCCCCCCGCCCCCGGCCCGCCGGGCGGAGCGGTCCCCTTCCCCGGGCCGCGGCCAGGGGCAGCGGGGGCGGTCGCGGGCTCGGGCTTCCTGGTCCGGTCCGCGGGCCGCCCTGAGCCGGGGGGCGCTGAGGTGCGCCTCGGAGCAAGGCGAAGGAGAGGATGCTCCCCCCCACACACACCCACCTCCTTAAATCCGACCTATAGGGCTTAACAAAGCACAGCATGAGCCAAACGTTTGTTCAAAATATTTTAATAAAGATTCTTTCCAACATAGATACACATACAAACGATCGTACGTTGCTGTCATAATCTGATTGACCTATTTAATATATATCAGTCTTTACACATCCGTGACCTGCCAACAGATCCATCATGGCTCCTATTTTGCCATCCAACCTGACAGTCCGAATTTGTATTATCTGCAAGTAGTGGAAAATAGCAGGACTCATTTTTGAAAAAAAAAAAGAATTTGATTTACAAATGGCAGAGAGACAGCCACCCAGCCATGCAAACTCAAACTGAAGGCACACTTTGGGTAAAGGGAAACTTCTTGCTCTTCGTCGCTCACTTTTCTTTCAAAAAAAAAAAAAAAAAGAACCCTACCCCACCCACCCCACCCCTCCCCCCAAAAAAGAAAAGAGAAGAATTCCACGCGTTCTGTAAATCAGCCCAAAGTATTTTAAAGTATTTCAACTTAAATAATCATCCACAGTCAGAATAATTTACATACACATTAAAAGCGGTTTAAATTATACCTTTGAAAACACAGCACCTGGGAAAACATTAGCTTGGCAAATGTTCTTGTAGCAGCTATTGCTCTGATGCCTTGCAAAAGTAAATAGCTATTACCTGTTCTAATGCAAAGAATACCCTTTCAAAAATCAGTTGGTTCAGCAATTAAGAATACACCTTTCCTGTAATTTTTGGACTGAAGCAATTTATTAAAGCTCAATTTAAATACAGGGATGATGCAACTTAAAATCCAGATGACCTTTCATAAACCTAAGCGGCTCTGGTACATCAATATTTCTGGTTATACGTTGTTGGCAAATAAACGTTTAAAACACTTGGCACACAGTTTAAGTTAATCCATAAACAGAATTTTAGAAGCATTTAAAGTAACTGCACATAAGACCCATGACCTTAACACATGATAAATATTGTTGGCGTGGAAGGGTCATTTAAAAATAACAAATAAATATCATGTCTTGTTTATACATCATTGCAAAGTGGAAAGAAACAAGGTGCACATAAATATTTCTTTTAAAAATGCGATACTTTCAGCCACACGGAGTAGGGAGTTTGATCGGCTATTTTGTCGGGTTTTTTAACTCTCTCGATTTTTTTAAATCACTCTCACCAAAACTTTGCGCATTTTCACAGGATCAAAGTTTAGAGACGATAAAAAATACAAAGTCTTTCATAGCAATGGTCCAGTCTCTTTGTTTCTGCGAGTCGTTTAAATAATAAGTTTACATTTCAAGTTTGTTTGTTGCCTGGCTCAGAATAATAATACTACTACTAATAATAATAATTAAAAAAAAAGAAAAACCTATGTTCAAGTGCCCTCGCTGATTTGTCCCGTCCGGCTCCGCGCCGCCGCCGCGGCCCCGCGGCCCTCCCCGCGCCCGGGAGCGCGGCGGCGGCCGGGGGGGGCTCTATCCTTCCCACCCCGAGCAGTCACCGCCGGCTTCCTCGTCCCGCTCTTCCTCGGCCTCTCCTTTGTCCGCGCTCGCACCCGGC
>NW_020451080.1:41148-46546 GCF_003343035.1 Apteryx rowi
GGGGCTCTGCTCGCCGCCGCTGCTCTCGGCCACCGAGCTGCGGCTGGCGCTCTCGCCGTACTTGACGCACACGGAGCCCGGCGGCAGCGCCAGCGGGTCGCCGCCGACGCCGGGCTGCAGCAGCGCCTCGGGCTCGGCCGCCTCGTAGCAGGCGAGCGGCGAGGGCTGGCGGTCGCGGGGGTGCGAGAGGTCGAGCCCCGGGGGCGAGCGGAAGGCGGACTCCATGCGCTTGGCCGAGGCGGCGAGGCTCTTGTGGAACAAGTCCTCTTCTGCGGGCAGCCCCAGCGCCCGCTCCATCGGTCCCCCCGCTCTCCTCCTCCTCCTCCGCCCCCGTCAGCTCCCGGCCCGCTCCTCCAAGGCTCCGCGCCGCGGCGGGCGGCTCCCTCGCGTCCCGCTCTCAGGAATCGCCTCCTGGCTCCCGCCGGGGCTCCGCCGTGCTCGGCGCCGCGGCCGCGGCCGCCGCTGCTCCGGCTCCGGCTCCGGCTCCGCTCGGGCTCGGGCTGCGGCTCGGGCTGCGGCTGCGGCTCGGGCTCGTCCTCAGCAGGCGCCGCGCTGGGGCATTGTGCGCTGCGAGCCGAGCCGCTTCCACCGTTTATCTTGCTTGGATTCACCTTCAAGAGATTTCCGGACCCATCAACCAGCAGCCACCGCAGACGGGGGAGTCTTTTACATCATTATCTCTGAGAGTAGGTTATTATGAAGAAGACTCGCCTGTTGGGACAGAGCTTTCTACCCAATCAGGTTAACGTTTTAATTAATAGGATTAAAACGGTAACAAACAATCCCAGGCGCTATCTGGCCCTGAGTCTGAATAGTTTCATTTCCCAGGTCTGAAGACAGGCAGCAGCTAGAGCTTTATAAGAGGCGCCTGCTCCATTATTCTCCCTGCCATCTGTATACACAGCTTAACGCATATGTTTGCAAGACGTTGTGTCCTGTTAGTAACCCAACAACTGCCTTTAGCTTGACATGTGTGGCGACTTTCACTCATCAATGAGCACACTAAAAGCCCTACTTAGATCGAAGGATGTTCTTTGCCTCCTTCAGCAAATTACAGCCCTGCACTGCAGAGAAGCCCGCTTGAACACTTCCCCTTCCGAGTGCTGCCAGCAGACTTCTGCTAACTTAGCCGTGGAGTCAGGAGTGACACCCTCTCCCCCCAGCCCACCCCCACTCTGCATTTACATTAACTTACAGCCCCCTCCCACCCCCACCCGTCTTTGCAAAAAAAAAAAGATCGTCTGGGGGGAAAAAAATTAAAAAACCCAAACCAACCCGAACCGGCGTGCCCACTGCTGCCCACCGCCAAAGTTTACCTTGCTTCCGTGGGAGGCAAATGCTGCCCCAGCCCCCTTTTTGCCTTTCAAACAAATGGAGCCCAAACTACGGGGAGGTTCCCCCTCCTCCTCCCCTTAGCCGTTTTCAAGTAGCAGATTGCTGCTTTACAGTGATTATCCCCTGTGTCCCTATAAAAATATAAAGCCCCATCAGTTACCTTGAAAATGAACCGGTCTGGGGAGAAGGGGGGGGGGAGGTGAGAAAGGGCAAAAACGACCGAACTTTCTATTATTATTGACCAGTTCTTTACAGCTTCGTCCCTCCCTCCTGCAAGCTCTGCTCGAGGGGAGCATCTTGCACCGCTCCCAGCCCTGGGATGCAGCTGCCCGTGTCAGGGCGACAAGGGCCCCAGCGCCCCTTTTATTTCATTAATGTTATATCTAGTCCTCTTCCTGGGGCTTCAGTGCCATCTTCTCAGATCAAGGCACACGCTCGTCCGTGCCGTCAGGATTTCTCACTGAAGTGGCAACCCAAGTATTTGTCTGAATTTTGTCCCACTGATCCTCTAATAATAGAAACGAGCAGCTCTCTCTCGCTTTATTGTAAGCGCTCTGAAAGCACATAGTATTTAGTGGCAGGTTTTCATTCTTATGACATCAGTAAAAACAATATTTCCCAACACTTCCAGTAAATCATTCTTATGTGGCAGAATTACTGAAGGCAATGAAATTTTTGGTTTCTCTGGTTTCATTAAAAACCTTTTAATTGTGTCTTTCAGAGTTGGCCCCAGGTGTTGGACTCTTTTCATTACATTTTGCTCTAATGTGATGAAATTCTAATTCTCTCCTTACCATATGGTTAAATTTCCCCACTGAGAATTAGTTGAAAAAGGAGAAATAATCTATTAATCTCTGTAATAGATTCACAAATGAGGTTTGCCACAGAACCTGTTTTTGAATGGTAATATCAGAACAGTTGGGTGCCTTGTTTCAGGAAAGAAAGGACCAGGCGACAACAGAAAACGTTTGAATTTTCACCTGGAAAGAATGAAAAGAAGCCAAGCTGCAGATTTGAAAGTAATTGACTGAGATTTCATCTAGCGAGGACATGACTACAATACAGACCTTCGTCACCTCGTGTCTCGGGATTAGACATGAACACACAAGCCGAGCCCTCCGAAGAGGGGGTTTCACCCCCAGCCCGTCCCCCCAGCCCCGCGTTTGGCTGCTGCGCTTGTCCCTGGTCGGCGTCCAAAGTACACAGCGAAGTGCACGCCTCGCTCCCCCTCCCCCTTTCCAAGGCATGCCACAGTTAACCTCTATCATTATTAATCCAAAGGCATTTTAGGTTTATTGTTTTCCAATTAGCAACTTCATTTTCCCTGGGATCGTAAACAACGGGCTTTATAATCACGATAGGTTTTTTTTTTAACATGTTTAATATCCAACTTAAAACTGATGTGGTCACTTAAGGATGACGGATACTGTTATTATAATTTGATGGTTTAAGGGGAACATTTCATTGCTCGCAGCTTCTTTCTCCGAAGACAGAGGTCTCTGGCTGGATCTCTCCCGCTGATCTATGGCTTCAATAATGCTGACTCCCCCTTTTTGCCTGAAACTTTTGGGGCGGTGTGCTCACCTGCTCCGCAAGCGGCGGGGGCCGGCAGGGCTCTGCCCGGGACCGGGCCGGGGCCGGGTGGCGGCCGCCTGCCCCGCTCGGCCCGGGAGCGGGGCTGGGGCCGGGGCGGCCCCCCTTCCCCGGGGGCAGGGGGGCAGGGGGGCCGGGGTCACCCGAGGGACCTCCGGGAGGTCCTAGCCGAATGATGCTGTCCTCGGCTGCGTTGCCCAGACTGTCAGTCTGCACCTGAAATCGCTCTCTCTTCCTCTAAGCTTTCTGTTTCTCTCCGTCCATCCTTCCGTCTGCTCGCCTGCCGATCTGCCTGTGAATCTCTCTGTACGCCTGTTTATGAATCTATCCGTCCATTCATTTGTCTCGCTTTTTCTTTTAATTCTCCTCAGCCTTTCTTTTCCCTTTCTTTCTCTGTCTGCCCCCGCTCTTGAAACTTTCATGTGTCCCAGTCATCTTGCCGAATCATTCATCTGTGGCCTGCCATGCTTTAATATTCTAACTTTTTATCAAACTTTAGCTTGGGAGGGGGAAGGGAAGAGGAGGAAACAGAAATAAAGCACCTCTCTCCTCTCCCGGACCCGCCTGTTGTATTCTGCCCTCTCCTCACTCCTTCGGGCTCTCTCTCGAGAGAAGTGGCTGTTTAATAGTCTCCAGTAACTTTAGTTTGGAACCAGGCAGAAGAATTTATAGAAGCTTTAAATGCGGGGCTTATAAAAATACCGAGGAATGGTCTTTGAGGTTTATGCACTCGTAAACTTTTGCTGATTGCTTCTGGGAAGTTGTCAGGCATTTAACACTGCATTTATCTTACAGCCCAATGAAAACACATCTGCCCAGCGTCTCGTTACCTGGTTTAATTGTACCATAGCCCTATACCCCCGGCTTCACTTCCCTTCGGTCACGATTGCGGGAAAGGAGCAGCCCGCAGCCGGGCTGCAGAAGGACCGAGCCGGCCGCTGCAGCGCAGCATCCAGCTTCGGCCCTGAAAGTCGCCCGAGCCGAGGACGGGCCGTCCCGGGCCGTGCGGGGGGCGCGGGGCGGAGGGTGCCCCGGCCCGGAACGGCCCGGAACGGCACCGCCCGGAACGGCAAAGAGAGAGCCCAGCGCCCAGCAAAGGCAGCCGGAGGGTGCCCCCAGCCAGCTGCAAGCTTTAATGTGTCACCCCCACCTGCACGACCCTAGGAAAGGCTGTGAATGCCTGGAAGGTACGAGAATACGGACGACAGCAAACTTCACAGCGATTATTATGTTTTGATAGCATCTCTTGCAAGATCTCTTCTAGAGTGAGTTTGTTCTCCTGCTTTCCACCTGAGAGAGAAGTTAAAACCCCCTTCCCTCTCCCCAGGGCCGTGCTTTCCGTTTGCTGCAAAACCTCCAGGAGGCAAGACGTTCTCCAAATGGCTGCCTAAAAGCGCCCAGGAGCCGAGTGGGAGCGAGGCAGATTTTAGACAGACCAAGACAGTTGCGCTACAGAGTCCTCCCTAGCTGACCCGGGCGGAGGCACGGTGTGCCCGGTGCCCCCCGAGCGAGCTGAAGGCTGGGGAATCTCCCGCAAGTTTCTCCTCGGCTGCTGCTTGTTGCAGCAGCTCCACCGCGAGCCGCCCGGCCCGGCTACGCCGAGCCCCCGTGAGCGGAGCGGAGCGGAGCGGAGCCGGAGCCGGAGCCGGAGCCGGAGCCGGAGCCGGAGCCGGAGCCGCCCTCGCCGAGCAGCGGGGCTGCCCGGGCTCCAGGACCGGCCTCCTTCCCCTCGGGCTAAGCCGGGTGTCGGGAAGCGCTTTCGTTCGTCGCAGCTGGCTGCGTAGTTTCTTCTTAGACAAACTTTATTTAAGTTCAGGGCGAAGGAAAGACAGTTAAAAAAGAACAGCAACAAACTTTTCCCCCATTGCATCAACTTCTCGCGCAGAGCTCCCCAGAGGGGTCTCTCTCGACAGGGAATACCCGGACACCGGCCTGTTCCCACGTTTGGGGGGGTCTCTCCCAGCAGCAGACTGGGCCCCGGGGAGCCCAGGGGGGTGTCGGGGAGGAGAGGGGAAGCGCTCGGTGGAGACGCACCTCACGGGCGCGGGGCAGCCGGGCCCTGCGGGGCGCTCGGGACCGCCGTGGGTCGGGGGCTCGGGGGGTGCGTGGGACCCGGCCTGGCAGGGCGATGCGGGCGGCGGGGGAGGCGCAGCCGGGCTTGCGGGAGACTTGTGGGGAGAGGGGCTGCGACACACTGCTCAGGGGACACCCCCCCTCCCCTTTTGCAGAAAAAGGGTGTCGGAAAGCTGCATCGAGGGAGCTGCTCGATAGCAGGGTAGAGATGAGGCATATTGGGGTTGGAGGTGCCACCCCGGCACCCCACAGCTGGGTGACCCCGCTGCTGGGGAAGGGGCGTCGAGGAGGGAAAGGAAAAGCAGAAGTGTGTTTTGAAAGCACCGGCCCAAAAGCGCTTGGCGGTCCCCGGCGAGGACCTTCGCCGCCTCCCGCGGCGGGGAGGCTGCGGGCTGCC
>NW_020451080.1:46666-124410 GCF_003343035.1 Apteryx rowi
TCCCGATCCAAAATCCACAGCACCATCTGCTGGGCAGCGGGAGAAATGCAGGGCCGCCGCCGAGGCTGGGGGCGCCGGCGCGGCGAGCGAGGGGCCGGGGCGGGCTGCGGGTACAGAAAACTGCGTGGCAGCGGGTTTGCGGCAGCCTTGCAGGAATCTCGTCTAAAAGCAATGCAATGCGCTTTGGCAGGGGAAAGGGAGTAACCATCCCTCTGGTCTACTTTTGAAGCTGAAGCCTGTGGGCTAATGGGAGGTGTTTGGGGAGGGGTCAGGAGCCCCTCAAGAGCTGTAATGGACATGTTACACAGACACAAGGCAGGAAATATATGCTCTTGACTTTGCCTGGGAGAGCATGATAGTATCCCAGATTCAGAAACAATACCGGGTGTATGTGGAGTGATAAATGCATTATGCTGAGGTTTATAGAGAAAGACTAAAGATCCTATCGCAGTTCAGTGTACTTTTGGCAAGTTAGAGATACTGGCCATCTCCACTCATGCAATTTAATAGTTCTGCTTTCTTTTGCTCAAATAGACAACCCTCTTTAGGCCTCTAAGCCATTTCCCTGCTAATGCATATGGTTTCCGATGCGTGTGCACACATGCTTTGTCCAGACCACGGTTACTGGTATAGTTCTCCTTAGCAAAATATTTCCCTGATTGACTGAGCTGGCTGTTATGGGTATTTATTTACTTCTTTTAACTTCAGCCTGAATCCTGCTTCACCCATTTCCATCTAATTGCTCCTCTCCTTTTTCTAGCTCTCAGAACAATCCCTCATCTCTCTGCTCCTTTCAAACACACCCCAATAAATTTTTGTGTGGGTCTCAGCAAGAGCAGAAGCCAGAGCTCTGGCCGTGTACAGTTAATTTTTACACCCTGGTCAGCTTTCACTTTCACACTTAACTCTATTTTCTTTATTCTGGAAACTTCCCACTTTAAGGAATGTGGCAATGAGCTTATTCTTCCCACCTTTGTTTGACCAAACTGTAGGTGTTTATTTTCAGTTAACATTTCATTGCCAATCAATTCCTATAGGCCTTTCCTCTTCCTTCCATGCTTCTTGAACTCCCTCCAGTTCACCTTTCTGATACTGAAAATACTTAAATCTGAAAGCAGTAGTCTAGGTGCTATCTCATCACTATCGTATAGTGAGAGAGGCATCTCTCACCTCCCTAGTACATGACATGATGCCTCTGTTAGGAGCCCAAAAATTACATTGGATTTTTTTTTGTCACACTGCTAGGTCTTATTTAATTTACTGAAGCCCATACATCCAAACCTATAGGTTGGTACATGTGCATATTACATCTTCTGTATTCCCTTCAGCCACCACTTTGCAATTATATGAAGAAAAAAAATGCTTGTGTGTGCCTTTCTTCCCTTCTTTATAAATCCATGCTGTTTATTGGTTGCGGATCCATTCTCCCTTAAGTGCTTAGGATTTTTACCTTTTAATATTTTTTCCACTATATTACTGCAGACTGAAGTTAGGCTTACCAGATGGTAGATGACAGGTTCACTCTTTCTTTTCCTCTTACCCTGCCTTTTTCAAAGACCAGTAGCATGCTTCCCTTTCTTTTCAGACCTCTCAGAGCTCTTAGGAACATTTTAAAATAATTGTTCATAGTTTGGATAAGTTCATTAATTAATTCCCTTTCCTCCCCATGCTGCACATCACAGAGACATGCTCAGTTTCACATACTTAGTTTTCTCCCTCTGAACCTTCCTTATGACCTCCTCTCAACAATTCTAACTACAAGGTCTTTTTTTCCTAATTGTGCTTTATTTTTCTTAAAAAATGAATTTCAATAATTTTGCCAGTTTGGAATCCTCATTCTTTTTTCCCTTTTTCATAGAATAACAAACCTCTTTCTTCCTAGTAATTCTCCTCTTCCCCTTGTAATTAAAAGATCATCTAGAATCCATACACACCTAAGTAGTTACTATATTGAAAATTACAGGCACTAATGCTAGCAACTCTGTTATACTCTATAAATAAAGCAATTTTATATGTTTAATAACTTATCATGGGCATAAAATAAAAATGTGTTGAAATACAGTTCACTAAAATCCATATATTTAACAGGGAAAAATAATTCTGTTTTCAGATTCTTCCTATATTTCAACTATTTTTGAATGAAAGTATAAGCACATTTCCCCTTACATCGCTTCAGTTGCCATGATAAGTAACAAGAAAGAACAAAGAATTTCCTTCCTGGATTACTTTACTAAATTCATACTTTAATCTTTTGGTAGACGATGTTTTTCAAGACACTCAGATGTCTGATTGTCAGCTTTATGTCTCAGAAAGTATTCCCAGCAATTCAGGTACAGTAAACTATCTTCCTCTAGTAAGTCTCTGTGTACTATATAACTTTTATAGTCATTATAAAAAGTAATTTATTGAAAAAACTTAAACCTTTTCCAACTCAACTGACTTTTGATTTAAAGGTGTGTGCTCCTGGTTATGGTAATCAGGTGTGGTAGGTGCTTTTTTTCAGAATTAGGTTTGCTGTTTATATCACAAAGTTTAGAAGCTATGAGAGTAACAACCTCTAAAAGATAGCATGTTCACAGAAACCGAGAAACCTCAACTCATGTTTCACTGTTACACTGCCTGGAATTGCACATAACACAAGCTAGGACAACTTTTCCCTCTTTTAGATGATATTTTTTCTCCTAGATATTATTTCTATTTGCCTTTACTGTAGTACAATACAGCAGTTCTGGCTACAGACTAGGTCTGAGGAAAAGACACATAACAAAAAAGAAGTAGTAACATGCATCATTAGTATTTGACATTATATTGTCTCTTTCCTTCCTTCCTCTTTCTCTCCCTCTCTCCCTTCCCTCGCCTTCTTTTAGTTTCTCTTTCATTTTTAGTCTTTCTCTCTTTTCCTTCCTTCCTTCTTTCTCTCTTTTTTCTCTCTCCCTCTCCTTCTTTTTCTTTCTCTTTTCATTTTGTCTCTCTTTCATTTTTAGTATTGCTCTCTTTCCCTCCCTTCCTCCCTCCCTCCTTCCCTTCCTCCCTTCCTTCCTTCCTCCCTCCCTTTCTTCCCCATATGGCCTTGTTTCATTCTGAGGTGGAGTGGCAATGTTAATCTCTATGGTGTTAGAAGTGACACGATCTTTTAGTAACTGCGGAGACTATGACCAAGAGGAAAGTCCCTTGTAACAGTGCCTACCTCTGATTAGCACTGACACCAGCTCATGATGTTTTTGAGCCAAACTATTGCAATGGGATTTGAACTTGTGATGTGATCCAGAGGAGAGCATGCTGCCAGCTGTGGTCCCAGTCCTGCCTGATTTTGTGTGGGCGGAGGCCTGCTGATGCGTGTTAGAGGACTCCACCTCATTGCAGCCACAGCAGCAAGGGAAGGAAAGATAGGAAGGCATAAATAGGAGAGGAAGATGCCCTGCCTTTCTCCTGAGATTTCCAGCTGCTGAACTTTGGCATCTGAGGATGACTTACAGCAGCATTGGTGTTGCATTATGTTGTGTTGGTAGCTCAGTTAGTCCTTTGTTCAGATCCAGAATTAATTTATCAGCTGCTGTATCTTAGCCTGAAAGCAATATAGGATAAGGACAGAGGCTGAATACTTGTGGTGGAAAAAAAAAAATCCTAAAATTCAGTTTTGAGAGGAATTTTAGCTTTCAAAATATTTTGTAACACAGCCTTAATTACCAAGAACAGTCCAGGTACCATAAAGCTTACACATAATTATCTTTCTGAGAGTAAAAATTGGTAACCAGAGGACTGACAAAAACATTTAATATCCTTCGTCCCTGCCTAGGCTGTCACAGAGACTTACTGATGTTTGCCTTGCAAGAGTTATTTGATTATGCCAGGAGAGGAATGCTGGAGGCATGGAGCTCCATGGATGTGCAGACTGAATCCACCAACATGACAGTCATCTTTGAGAGACAGGTTTGCATGGACACCTGAACACATTTCAAACTGATTTACTTCCTTATTGGCTAATTTCTCTCATCGACCGTYACTTTAGACAATGGATTGATTTAACTGAGTTTAAATGGGGTTGTAAACAAATGATGTGGAATGAGGCAACCGGGGGGCGTCTGACTGTGTGAGAGGTAATGAGTACAACTGGGGACTTGCAAGCCACCAACACAACATCAGAGAAAGAGCGTAGGCAGCCTTTTCACATCCTTGGCCCTCTGCACACCTACATATAGCATCAAACCAAGCTAACAAGGGAAAGAATCAATTTTAATCTTTGATGTTAGCGGTAGCTGGATCAGGTACAAAAGAAATGGCAGTATGTTATATTCCAGCAGCCAGCAGAGTAGCTTGGGTGAGCACTGTTCAGCTGACACTGCATTCCTCCCCAGTGAGTGCAGACTTGTCAAGGAAGGACAAACTTCACCTCTGTACCACTGCAGCATGGCGGATGCTTCCCTGACATAGGCTGCCTCTAGTTACTGCTTATGTATTGTCATTGCTGATCAGCCAGGAGCCATCTCCACTGCTGCAAGAGCTCCTTGTTTCATTTTCTGATCACTATTGCCTACTTCTTGTCAATAATCCTGAATTAAGAGCTCAAGGAAGACTGACATTCAGTTTTCTTGAGAGGCAAACTCACTGAGGTCAACTTTATACCAATCTAACCAGCTGTTGGACTGGGGGGATGCTTATCTGAACTACCAAAGGCAGTCTCAAACCCTGAGACCTTTTTAGACTTTAGAAACAGGATATGGGATTTTCCATGCCTCCCTCTCTTAGCTGTGGCCATAGGAAATTATCCAAGACTTTCCCAGCATAATGGCAAATGGCTGGGAGAAGGAGGTTCCAGCACTTACCCTCAAGTCTGGTAAACCAATCACCATGGGACACATGTTCTGTGTCACATAMAACACATATCAGATTTGCTTTCTTGGTCCAAGTTTTATTTTTCTAAGTCTGTCCTCCCTTGTCCTTGGTAGGTCCTCCTACCATGTGATTTCCCTCAGGATCCCCTGACTTCCTAGGATACTTTGTGTGTAATGCTCACCTGAAGTAAAAAAACAAAACAAAACAAAAACAAACAAATAACAAAAAAACACAGAAAAAGCCAAACCCAAAGCTTTTAGCAATGGTAATTATTCCTGCCTGTCAGATGAAGCCCATGATGTGGAGAAGTGTTAGTTTCAGTGTGGTCACTAAACTTCTGTTCATATGTTGGATGAATCTGGACCCAAATGCCCACACTGTACAAGATTTGAGCACCATTTTTAGTGATCACTTCAGGATTATACTGGTAGCATGAGACCAGGTATAGTGAGAAGCATGGAGCCTGTAACACATTGTTATCATATTCACGCTGTTGCTTCTGATTCTCTGATAAAGTTAATTGACTGAGTCAGGCAAATTTGCTCCACACCTGCTCAGGACAGAGCAAGCTCAACCAGATCTAATCAATCACTCCCACCAGGAAACTGGCACAACGGTGCTTATTCTGTTGATGCCAGAGTCTGATCTCAGTTGCACTGGTGCAATCCCAATGCAACACTATGGGAAGCAAGGGAGGTCCTCCAGAATCATGCTAGTGTAACCAGGTTAGAATCTGTCCCTAAACCACTTTAGTTTTTGCCCTTAAAACAGTACCTTCCTGGGGTCTTTCTACTAAGCTTCGCTGGTCTCAGTGTCACTCACAGTTAACAGTCTGGCAGCATTTCCTGCAGAAAAAAATTACTTTATTGCATTTGCAACCTGTCAATTACTAAATTGGTTCTGGGCTGGATCAAGGGAGGATCTTACACTCTTGTGCCTACACTCAAACTTCTCCTCCGAGGGCCTTGGATGAGGAGGATGGCTGCAATTTGTTCTGTGGACCAGTGGACCAATAGTCTGAGGAACTGCTCAGTACGCCCTGCATTTCCTGGATTTACTCCTCAAGAGACTTATCCAAATTAGGGTCCGTACAGAAATAGCTGCTGAACACACTACTTATCTTTTATTTCTGAATATTTTGGAGCCCCTTTTGTTCTTTTGCGCCGCCCTGCTGTCTGCACTGATGGAAACACAAAGCCTTCCAACCCAAATCCAGCCTTTTCCCTAGAGGGAACCTGCATTTTAAGGGCACTCTGGTGCGAGCCAGCTGGAGCCACTGGTTCACATACACAGTGACTCCTGTTATGTTACATGGACCAGTTGGAGCTTAGCCACTGAGTGGAGCAGAGCTCCATTGAACTCCTGCTGAGTGGCTGCAACATGGGACACTGGAGCTTCAAGCTCAGTGCCTTCAGTGGGACCAGTTAAGACCTCCAGGGGGGCTGAAACTCTTCAGAAGACAGCTACAGAAGATTAAATTCTGTGTATGCAGATAGTGAGTGGCAGGAGAAAAAGAAGGCAGCCAGCAGTGAGCTTTATGAATGACAATCCTGCTTTTGAAACACTTCAGTGGTTTACCAGTTTTCAGTTAGCAGAGAGAGGAACTTAATTAGGGCCCTTAGAGGTTAAATCATAGCACTGCAGAAGCAGAGCTGAGGAGCAACCTGTTTAAATGGAGGATTCTAGCAGAAGGTGAAAGCAGAGTTTAGAATGGAAGGGAGGCTGAAAAGGATGAGCGGCATTTCAGGTGTTAAGCCTGCTGTGGTGAGACCATGGCTGGGATTTCAGGACAATGTCCAGGCAGAGATTATAAAACAACCCAGAAGCTACTCTGAGCCTGTGGGAGAACTGTGCCCTCCTCCAAGGCTTGGGCTCTTGATCCCAGGACTGGGGGCTTGGCTGGGCGCCCTCTTGCCTGTCTTTCCTCCCCTTGGAAGCCAAATTTGGTGGGGGCCTTGGAATGGGACTTGTGTCCCACAGTTTGAACATGGCCAGGATAACCCTTAAGAGAGCAATTGAAGATTGCCAAGCCAAGGAAGGTGCTCGATCTAAAATGAAATGTCGGGAGGGAGGGTGAATGCTGACACTTGGACCTGACTGAGAAGCCGAAATGTCATGAGAAAAGAGACCAGAGGTAGAAAAAACCTACAAAACCCACAGCTGAAATACACAAACAGCAGAGTAACCTTCATGTGTGGGACAAACACTGCAGATCAGCACAACCTCTGGCAGTTGAAAATGACACAAGAACTTCCAGGGTTCATGTCACTTTTCAAACATTCATAAGTGGAGGAGACATGAAGCAAGAGCAAGGAGAATGACAGCAGCAATTTTTGCTGCAGAAATACTTGGAGGCAATGGGCAACTCCTTAGCAAAAGACAAATGCACTGTAAAGGTAGCAACATAGGAATAAATCATAGGGAAAGGCCAAGTACAGATTTGGAGCCTGTCAGCTCTATTCACATGCTGTGTGTACACACCTTCATCGTGTGGTAAATACGAAGTAGGATAAGTTACTTCTTATTTACTGTGGGATCAGCAGCTCTGACCGGGATCAAGAGTGCACTCAGGGAGTTATTGTGCTTTGTGATTTGCCTGGTGATAACTTGCTCGTGTGTTCAGATGCTCAACCTGAAAGCAAAGGGGACATTTAGGATTTTAAATTGGACACCAACGAACAAACCAGAGCACAACCAGAAACATTGCCATTAGCCCTCCTCTTCTCATCTCTCATTTGTGAGCATGGTAGTGGTGTGCTTTTCTCTGTGCTGTGCTGTGAAGGCATGGGAAGGCATTCAGCTGTTCCAGTGCATTCATTGCCTGAACATCTGGCCTCCGTCTGCTACAGAAAAGATGGCAGGCCAGATGGGAACATCCTAGTGGCTGGATTCAGCCTGGAGGGCACCTATTGCACCGCGCTGGAAGATATTTTGAAAACAATGGAGCAGAGGCTCTGAAGAGCTTTCAGATGAAAGAGCTAATACTACTAGCATAATGTTAGATAAGTTGCAAGCTAATTTTTTTTTTTTTTTTTGTAAGGAAAAGATATTAGTATAGTCAGAGATAAGAGTAGAAATCACTATAGATTCAGCAGGTAGATCACTCTTCTAGACAGAGGAATATAAAAGGCCAAAGGTGAGTCTGAGCACTGTCTGTGTACACTGTTCAGTTGCTAGCACACACCCTCGTTCTCTCTAAAACAGAGTTTATGAACAATCTGGAAAAAGTTCATGCCAGGAGTTGCTCCCAAAGGGCAATATTGACTTCACCAGACTTGGCTCCCTCCATGCTACGTAGTCCTTTAAAACTATCCCATCAGGTTTTGTGTTTCCAGATGCCCCATCGTGCACATCTCTCAGCATGCCCTGTTTCCTCTTAGTTTGGTAGTGCAAACACTGTACTGGTTGGCTATACCACAGCTGTCATATTATTTTGGGTATTTTAAGCTGACAAAAATACAAACCAGTAATGATGTTGTAGGGCCACAGAGGGCCTGAAGAGACGCAGGCCAAATGTTCTGGGATATGGGTGAAGCCAGTCTGCTGAAGAGGGGTCTCACCCTAGTGATGTGGGTATCAGCCAGTCCGTGCCACTTGGCCTTGGGCACGAGGGTCTGCTCCCCACCCCTTTTACTTAGGATGCAGATATAGCCTAGAAGCAGGGACCTTTACCACTGGGACCATCTCAGCTGACAGGTGAAGGATGCAGTTTCCTTGGGATGTCAGATGATGAAGGGAAGTTTGTCTCACTGAACTGTTTAAACCAAACAGTACAGAGGGTCAGCAGATTTTAGGAATAAACAGTAATTCAATGTCTTTGGTTTCAGCCCTGGAGTTGAAAAGTTTAATACCTTTAGCAATCAATGGTAAAGACATTTATGGTCAGAGACTGGCCATACATCACTTATTGCTTTCATTAAGTGGGGCCTGCCAGCCTCTACCCTGGAGTTACAGACACTTTTCTTTCAGCTCCAAATCAATGATTTACGGATAACAAACCCGACTGAGGTCTGATAGTTGTGAATGCTCTCTTCAGCATTTGATAGAAATGCAGTGGAGCAAAGTCTAGTGCTAGATCATGTTTATGCTATGTTGTGAGGAAGACAGAAACCCATCCAATTTCAAATGAAAGGTGGATAGCAGCTGCCCAAACTACTGTTGGAATGAAACCTTAAAAGGAAAAAATAGGGGTATTAGCATCAGGTAGCCAGAAATGCATATTTCCAAAAATTATTTTAAGTTTAAGGAAGGGGTCAAAACTAAGTAGGATTTTATTTCAAAGCACTTCAGTTGTGATTCTTAAGCAGTTACAGAAAAAAGTTTATCAAAAAGCCCACAAAGAAGTCATCTGGGAGTTTGAAAATCCAAGAGAAATGCTAGAGGAAGGTCATAGTGTCTGCAAACAAATAGTAAAGGTTCAAACACTGTTAAGGATTATTATATATGCAAAACATACAGTTCAATTAAAGCAAAAGGATATAAAGACTAAGTATCCCCATAGGTGACACAGCTGATACAAGGAAGATTTTTCCCTTTAGATCAAATTTGGCATAGATTGTTCACTGAAGTGTTTGAGAAAACTCTACCTGTCCTTGCTTCCCTGGGATAGCCTTACTGCAACTAAACAGGTGATTTTTGTATTTCAGATAATTTTTGATGATCTGTCTGAAACAGCAAGCACAGTTTAGAGTCATACAGAGTCTCATTTAAGTGGACATGGCTTTAGCAGTTTGCAGTAGAGTGAAGGTTTAGGTAAGTATCTTGTGGTCCCCATTTTCTTCATCTGTTTGTTAGAAATTGATACTGAAATAATAAAGTGCTTATTAAAAAAGGACTACAGAGTCAACTTCTGACTGTATTTAGCATTTATGTTACAGAATGGTGGCAATGAATAGGGTTAACACAATCTTAGATTTTGCTTGAGAAAACATCACAAAAGAAATCTGTTATAAATTGAGAGATATTGAATACTTGCAATAATAAAAAGGGGCAGATAAGGCAAAACCAAAATGCCCTAGGAGCTGCCACCAGTTCATAAAAACAGGATGTATATCTGTGAGGCTGTTGGTTGTGTCATGAGAGGTAGCCTGGTGGTCATAGGAGGTTGTAGCTCCAGATGGACACATGCTCTGCCAAGAGGAGAGCAGACAAGAGGCATTAAGTCAATTGTTTTGCACAAGATGTTTGCAGGCAACAATCAGCAGGTAGAGCTGACCGAGTCCCAAAATATGGCACAGTCAGGAAAAGGCTGCATCAGAGTAGACCTGGAGGTCCAAGTGACAATCATGTGACTTCAATTCAGCATTAATTCAGTTAATTGAGTTAACAGTTGGCTTATAAGTATTTGAAGTTCTTTGCTGTGTTAACTCTGGGACGATGCTGAAGGTGTTGACGATGTATGTCTGTGACAAGAAGGTGTGGGAAGTGCCCGGAGGGGTGGTGCAGGCACATGCCCCTTGGAAGCAGTTGTGTTGCATGCCTGCAGTGCAGTAGCGACCCGCGCAAGCACAGGCAACGCGTGGAGCAGACCTCTGCTGGGATCCTTGGCTCTTGATGAATCTAGACAACAGCTGCTCTCTCTTTAGGCCAAAGTCAAATGCTGCAGTATAAAACATGTGGGTTACAGTGCCATGGAGGGAGTGTGTAATTCATCCTCCTGTAACTGTTGCAGGCATGTATACTTGGGTGGGCAGCATTTATATGCACACGTGTGACTGCAAGGTGGGCAAGAGAGGGTTGGATATTGGCGGAGGGAGGCACTCAAGGTTCATTAGGGGTTAAACAGGATAGATTTAATAAAGTACTTACACTTCAAGCTGCATGGGGAGCCGAGGGAACCGCACGGGGGGGTCGCCAATGAGAGTCTGCTGGACGCATGGATCAGACGCCCAGGCAGGACTCGACTCGTTGTTCCTAAGGGTCACTTAAATCTACTAGAACTATTTCCTTATCTCAGCTGTGCTAACCTCAAGAAAACTACTGTCTGGGAAGCAGCTAGACGATGTTGACAAACCAGAATGTGCATGCCTGGTCCTGATGGGAATTCGGTCAGTGTGTAGTTTCACACACTGGGCCTGCTACCATGTACTCTGCCAGTCACTGACTCCTCGCCAGATCTTCTGCAGGTGTTCTCACTACAACATGACACTTCAGAGGAGGGAGGGAGGTTAATGAAGTACAGATTATAGTTATAAAGCCCAGAGGAACCACTGTGAGCATCTAATTTGACCTCCTGTGCAATGCATAAGACTGCACTGAATTACTTTGTTTAAACTAGGTGGTGTCTTTAGAAAAGCATCCAACCTTATTTCTTCAGTTTCCTGTGTTGATGCACCATGACCTTAGAGAAACTGTTCCAATGACAGCTATTCTCACTGTTAAAAACATGTGCCTTTCCCCTAGTTTAAATATGGCTAGTTTCAGCTCCCTGGCATTGCATCTTGTTATACCTTCATCATCTAGATTGAAGATCAGTTTTACTTTTGTTATTGATCTGTTACCTTCATGTTTGTTAAATTTAGTACGTTGAACTCCTTGAGTTTATCATTTTAAAATGTCCTTTATAACCGATTAATGACTCATACTGGTTCATTTCTGAAGCCTTAGCATCCCTCCTGAGAGGTGGACAGCAGAACTGGACACAGTACTCCAGCTTCAGTGGTTCAAGGGGTTAGTGGTTGACTGGCCCCTTGAATATCAAGCTTGAATGTCAGTCTCTCGCCCCTACTTAATATTCATGGAATCAGAATCACAGAATGGTTGAGGTTGGAAGGGACCTCTTGAGAACATCTAGTCCAACCCCCCTGCTCAAGCAGGGTCACCTAGAGCATGTTGCCCAGGACTATGTCCAGATTGCTTCTGAATATCTCCAAGGACGGACACTCCACAACCTCTTTGCACAACCTGTTCCAGTGCTCTGTTACCCTCACAGTAAAGACATTTTTCCTCATGTTCAGACAGAACTTCCTCTGTTTCAGTTTGTGACCGTTGCCTCTTGTGCTGTTGCTGGGCACCACTGAAAAGAGTCTGGCCCCATCTTCTTTACACCCTTCTTTCAGATATTTATACACATGGATAAGATTCCCCCCCCCTCATTCTTGTCTTCTCCAAGCTAAACCATCCCAGCTCTCTCAGCCTTTCCTCATATGAAAGATGCTACAGTCCCTTAATCATCTTTGTAGCCCTTCACTGGACTCGCTTCAGTAGCTCCATATCTGTCTTGTACTGGGGAGCCCAGAACTGGACACAGTACTGCAGATGTGGCCTCACCAGGGCTGAGTAGAGGGGGAGGATCACCTCCCTTGACTTGCTGGCAATTCTCTTCCTAATGCAATCCAGTATACCATTGGCCTTCTTGGCCACAAGGGCACATTGCTGGCTCGTGGTCAGCTTGCTGTCCACCAGGACTTCTAGGTCCTTCTCCTTTGTATATATTCTCTTTATAAATCCAAAGATTTCAATAGCCTCAGAATTTCACTTGGAACTGTGTTCAGCTCTAGAGGCATTTTTTCCATAATAAAAACAGCCTTCATTCTTTTTAAAGCTGATGGATTTACAATTATTTAAGTGATTTTGTTTAAGATATGAGCATGGTATTACCTTTCTTCTAGTCTTCTTGAACTTTTCTGGTATTTCACAGCTATAGAAAATATACAGTGAGTTTCTTTGTCAACTCTTTCAAAATTCTTGTATACAAATTTTCCTAAATGTAGCCCTCTTCTACATTTTGAAAGGAAACTTGCTACAGCACCTTCATTTAAATGCACCTCCTATATGTATAATAATTTGTATATACATTTCAAATCTGCTAAAACTTTAGTTAGCACTGCAGACTAAAGAACTGGTATTTGGCTACTGCCTGATTTTAAAATCAGAAAACACAATCACAGTAATTTAATCCAGGTCTGCCTATGAGGATGCGGGAGCAGGTTTTATGCAAGGAGCCTGACATTGATAACTCAAGTTGTAGATTTTGACCTAAATTTTTTGTCTGACTTAGACTACAGAATTTTGTACTGTATTTGTTAGAAAGAGCTTCTAACTCCTGGGTGAGCTGGAACAGTCCTTTCAAGAAGGCATTTTCTCTTGATTCAAAGGCTTTAGCTGGTGAGAAACTATCGCAATGGTTGGAAAATTGCATCAAAGTCTAATTACCCTCACTGGTAACTTTTTACGTGGGTTCTAAACACGATATATATAGTGTCAGTAGCCAGCTATCAGAACTTTTTATGCCTTTGTCTACCAGACAGAACAGATTTTTTCTTAGTAGAAACTCTTCCCCAGCTCACAGAATGCAATATTGTCTTCTTAGAGGAACCAAATTGAGCTGTGTTATTTTCTCATTGTAAGGCAGCTTTTCCAGACCATGAATCATTATTATAACTATTTTCTGAACCCCTTTTAATTTGCATCCTAATCAGCATGCTTTTCCAAGTACAGATCTCGGTGCTGGATGCTGCATTTCAGATATGGTCTCGCTAATCCTGTATACTGTGGGAATAATAACATATCCTTACTATTCTTGATTTCCTTGCTTATTACTCCAAAGACTTTATCAGATTTCCTGGCCTCTTTATTCCATTGGGAGCTCAGGTACCATTGACTTTCTATCAAGCCCTCTCTGCTGTTTTTCTGAGTCTCTGCCTTGTTGTCTACAGCCTTCTTCAGCCTTCAGGTTAGGTCTCTGCAGTGGTTCCAGCACAAGCAAGGTCCGGTATTTTTGTGTGAATGCTATTGCCTGAGTTACACCCCACCACCTGTGCGTCCTTGCAAACATGATGATTTAACTCACTCATTGGACAGGCATTTGTTCCTTGATGTGAGTTCAGTGTTGGTAGAAATTATGTTCACTACATTTAAGGGCTCAATATGGAAGTGGGAGTAGTAAAAATTACAAGGTGGGCTGGTCAAAGAAAAAGGAGGGCACCAGCTCAGCACCTCTTTCCTAAGACATTGTAGGAGCCTTTCTCTGAACATGCCATGAGCTTAACCTTGGTGAGTGAGAAAGGCAGGAAGCAATGAATGACAGAGAAATCCCTGTTCTCTACAGTGATTCTTCTCCATCCCTAAAGCTCCTAAAGCTCCACAGCTTTATTTTGAGAGTGCTCCCTTTGGGTGCTGAGAACATCCCCATTTGTTCAGTACAATCTGGAGTGATATCAGCCAATCTGGAATGACAGTGTGGGGGGAAAAAAAACAACCCTGTATATAAGCTTCTGAAACCTAGCATATGAAGGTTGTTGTGATAAACGGATGGAGAAGTCGGGAAATACTTCTAGCCAAGGAAAAGTGGGAAGGAAGCCCTTTGTATTCTGTGAGGGTAAGTCCTTCCTTAGAAAGCAATTATGGGATACAATCTTACCGGATTGCCAAGTTTTCTGTCTGCCCTGCAGGAATAATTTGATCCTACACATACATATATTAGAATTAAATAATATTGACTAGATCTTAAACAAATATTGGTGGAAAACAGAATTCCAGAATCATAGAATAATTCAGATTCAAAGTCAAACCTCCTGCTCAAAGCAGGCTCAGTTATGAGGTCAGGCCAGGTTGCTGAGTGCTTTATCCCATCAAATCTCCAAGGATGGAGACTACACAACCCCCTGGACATCCTCTTCCCCTACTTGACTATCCTCATGGGGAAAAAAAAAATTCCTTATGTGCAGTTGGGGCCTCTCATATATCATATTCTGTCCATTGTCTCTCTTCCTTCTGTCATGCATCCCTGTAAAGGCCTGGCTCCATCTTTTTGATAACCTACTTGTAGGTACTGGAAGGCTGCTATTAGAGCCCCTCTGCTCCATGCTGAACAAGCCCAGGTCCCTTGGCATCTCTTCACAGGGCAAGTGCTCCAGTCCCCAGCCACCTTGGTGGCTGTCTGCTGAACTTGCTCCATTAAGCAATGTCTTTCTTGTACTGGGGGGCCCAAAACCGGACATGGTATTCTAGATACCATCTAATGAGTACTGAGCAAACGGGCATAATCAGTCCCCTTGAGGTACTGGCTATGCTGCTGTTGATACAGCCCAGGATGCTGCTGGCTCATGTTCAACTTGCTGCCTACTAAGACCACCAGCAGAGCTGCTCTACAACAGTCTACCCTCAGCCTGTATTGTTGCAAGGGGTTCTTCCTTCCCACGTGCAGGACTTGGCATTTGTCCTTGATGAATTCCATGAGGTTTCTGTTGGCTTATTCCTCAAGCCTGTCTACCTACCCTCTGGACGGTGGCCCTGCCTTCAGGCGTATGGACAAGGCCCAGTTTCAGTATCACCTGCAAACAAGATGACAGTGCACTCCATTGCCTCCTCCAGATCACTGATAAAGATATTAAACAGGAGAAGTCCCAGTGCAGACCCTGCAGCACTGAACTTGTAACTGGCCTCCAGGTGGAGTTTGATCCATTAACCAAACATCAAACATTTTTTTACCCATCTAGTTGTCCACCATCCAGCCCAAAACATCCTAAATTAGATACAAGGACATTGCAGGAGACAGTGTCAAAAGCCTTGCTAAAGTAGATGTAAATGACATCTGCTGCTCTTCTCTTGTCCACTGTTCCAGTCATTTCATTGTAGAAGGCAAGCAGGTTGATCACACATAACTTCTGGTAAATCCATGCTGTCTGTTCTCAGTCATCATCTTCTCCTTCATGTGCCCAGAAATGTGTGAAAAAAAGTATCCTTCCCTGATTTTTCCCAGGGACCAAAGCGAGGCTGGCTGGTCTGCAATTTCCCAGATGGCTCTTTGGCCTTTTCTGAAGATTCATGAAATGTTTGTTTTTCTCCAAAAGCTGTGGATCTCTCTCAATCTCTGCAACCTTTCAAAGATGATAGACAGTGGCCTTGCAAGGACATCAACCAGTTCTCTCAGCACCCTTGGATGCAGCCTGTCCATTCCCATGGACTTGTATGGGTCAAGTTCTCTCAGTTCCCAGGTCCATCCTCATCCACTGCTGGTACTTCTCCTCCTTGAACTTTTTCACCAAGCAAAGAGTCCTGGAAGACTTTGTTGGTGAAGACTGAGGCAGAAAAGGCATGGAGTATATCAGTCTTATTTGTGTCCACTGTCACTAGATCACCTGCTCCATTAAGCAACAGGCTCACATTTTCCCTGTTTGGCCTTTTATTAGCACTAATGCAATGACAGGAGCTCTTCTTGTTGTCCTTGACATCTCTGACAAGGGTAAACTCTAGGTGAGTTTAGCTTTCCTAACATCATTCCTACATGCCCAGGCAGTGTTCCTAAATTTCCCCTTTGTAGCCTGTCCCTGATTCCACCTCTTGCATACTGCCTTTTTACATTGGAGCTCAGTCATAAGTTCTCTGTTTAGCTAGCTGATATCCTAATAAATCTACTTTTTTTCTTGGGTATCAAGATGGATCATTCTTGAGCTTGAAGGATTCTGTCCTTAAAGATCTTCCAGCTTTCCTGAGCTCCTTTACCCTTCAGAGCTGCCTTCCATAGGAACCTACCTATAAGTTCCTTGAATAAGCTAAGTCTGCTCTCCTAAAGTCCAGTGTCTTTATTCTGCTACTCATCTTCTCCAGCGAGTTGGAATTCATATGGAGATTTACCAAATCTATGTACATCTCTTCAGATATTTGAGAGGAAAGAAAGGCCTAGAGTTAATAACCAGCTAAAGAAGTCATTTGAGTTTCTGGGGTACAAATGTGTATTTTAATTGTGTTTGTGCCAAAGTAGAATTTCTTTAAAATTACTTTAAGACTTTTTTACTTTCCAGATCATAAGGTGTTTTTGAACCTAGAAATGAGGAACAGAAGAGATACATTATGCCAGCTTGTTGCTTTAGACATACAACGGATGGTTTTAGAATTATCTTTAGAGTAAGTCAGGGCTTTTTGATAGCCAAGCTGGCCACTCTGTTATTCCAGTTTAAATTAGGCCCATACCTTTGTTACTTTCAGATATCCATTGCCAGTGGCTTGCTCTAGAGATCCCTCTCAGCCTGAGATCACTACACAGGACAAGCAATTTCTTGCAGAAAATGTCTAACATGACTTGGTAGGTGGCAGAGACTCCCAATAGGCAGTGTGGATGGGACCATCTCATCTGGGATGGAAAGGAGTTTGGGCATATAGATGCAGACTGTGCCATTCCATTTGCTCTCAGGGTTATCAAATGGTCATGGCTATTTTGTTTAATGGCACAGATGTAGCACATCTGACACTAATAAAATTTATTACTACATCGATTTGTTCAAAGCCTGTATAGGTGTCTAAAGGAGAGCAGTAGCCTCATCCAATGTCCTTTAGATTAAATAGGAGTCCTGATATGTTTGAGTTAGTAGTAGTAGCATTTCAGTAGTGATAATCCTAGTACTGGCTCTGCCTATGTCTAAATTTAATTCACAGCTGCAGAGAAAGAAAGGAGGAAAGAGAGTGAAGGAAGGTTTTTTTTTTGGGGGGGGGGAGGCAGTTCTTTTGAAAGTCAGAATGAATTGAATGAATCTTCCTCAGTCATTCTGAGCTAGCTTGTAAAATAACATCAGACTAGTGGAGTGCAGTTTTCTGCAGTGTTAATTCAGACCAAATGAGCATGAAGTAAAGTTTGCAAGTTGCCAGCCAAAGGTCCTGTGTTCTGCTTATTTATTAGGGCAGTGTCAGGAAACTTGCATTACTAAGGCCTATACTGCATATGCTGCATATGCTGTATGAACAAACAACATTTCTCTCTTAAAATCTGGCAATTTCATTTTTTAAATGCTTTTTTTAATCTCTGCTTTTAAAGCACTAAAAATCATTTCAGGTATAAATTATTTGTATTAAAATATTAGAACCTGAAAAAATCCAAGGAATATATATTCACTAGACAGGGGTCATTCTTGTGCCTCAGAGAGAGATGAATTTTATGACCACACATAAACAATTACAAGCTGCGCTATGTTTCAGAGAAATACACAAAATGAGCGAAAAGTTCTGTTAAGCTGACAAAAGACTGTGTAATCAAAAGCAAAGATAAACCTTATTCTGACCATTGTTCTTTTTCTGATAATTTGACATTCCTGAGGTTTGTAGATTTAAATTTTGTATCTTTTATTTCCTTTTTTGGAAGTGAACAGTTGACAATCTGCTTTATATGCAGCATGCACAGCATATAAATAGCATTCAAATTAAATTCCACACCAGCTGTACATACCCCATACATGTGGTTCGCGAATGCTGCTGACTGCAAATGGTGCATATTTTGATTTTCAGTTGATATCTAAAACTGTGAATTATCTTTTGAATATGTAGTGTTTTGCTTTCCAGCCCTAGATTACATTTATATCAAGCAAAATAAATACAACTGTCTGATAATCACAACCTGGCTTTCTTCAACTTAGGTAGAGATTAGTTTCTGGCAAAGTGACCCCAAATCTCATCTTCTCAAAGGCAGTAGTCCCATTTTAGATCTGAAAATGAAGTTTGAGATGAAAAGTAGCCACAGAAGAAAACCCACCTTGTTTCTACATGCTTCTCCCTGTTAACCTGAAGTGTCTTGAACATGGGACTGCTTTTACTGCTGTTAAAGTACATGGCAAAATTCCCAATGCACCTTTAACATAGGAAGATTTGGTTTTCAACTATTAGCCTTTTCAGGCATGTTCACACTGCATGACATTTATATAACATTGACTCCCAGAAACCTGTTCCAGCATCCACTGGGTCTAGTATAAAACCTGTGAGGATTTTTTGGATGTGGCCTGTATCTGGTTCTTCCAATATCCTGGTCAGAAATATGGCAGGGAGCCATCCAAGAGAGGAAAAGTAGCCAGATGGCACCAGTACACTGTTGCTTTGGCATTTTTTTCTGGCCAGCTGACTGGTGCGATCTCTAAGGAGGATTTTTGTTTGTTCATTCGTTTGTTTTGTATCTTTTCTTTGAGGTAGCCTGTGGACCTGAGCTAAGCTTATGGGTACCTTGATCAACTTACAGATTTTTCAATCTTTTCTTTCCTCTTTTTATTTCTTGTAAATAGTGTTGGAGGAAATTTACTTTGGTATACTAAAATCTTGCCCTGATCTCATATTCATTTTTCATACAAAAGCCTTGTTGGCTCTAAGTAGAGCCATATGCTTGAAAGAGATGCAACACTGATTTTTTTTTATCTATCAGCATGTCAATGAACATTGTAAAAGTTAAAGACAAACCCCAGAGGGAGATTAGACTCATATAGGAATATATACCCACAGCAAAGACTTTGTTTCATTTTAATTTCTGATTGAGTTTGGAAAGTACCCCCTCTCACTGGCTGTCTCTCGGATATTGGCATCTTCCTTAGAAAGACAGAGAAGCTCAGGGGAATCCCTGGAGCATCCTCCTGTGGGTGGAGGTAGCTGCGAGATTTGTCTCCCCATCCTCTGTGCTGGCCAGACATGAGCCACTTCTGGTCTGTATAACTGTGTTAACATTGCACTGTACTCAAGTCAATAAGGCCTGGTGACAGGCTGCGTATATTACCGGTTTGTGTCTAAACAGCTTCTAGACTAGAGCTGGCTTGTATCCAGCCATCTGAGAGCACCGACCAAGCAGCCTGCATGTATCTGCACCTGTCCACATGGATGTATTATAAATGTGTATGATGCGATATAGTTCACTGTTTATAAATGACATGTTGTGACACCTCCTCCTTAAATCGCATTTTTTTTTCCACCAAAGTCTTTCAGTGATAATCCAACACAGAAATAACATGGCTAAGAGGAGAAGTGTATCACTGGGAGTTACCGCTTATCCTTTGTGTTTGAACCCTGTGATCTGCCTAATTGAGAGATTGATCTTGATTGGTTGCAAGCACCCACAGTTCCTTCTGATGGGAGCATATGGTATAGCACTGTATGCCGTTTGAGCCAGAGAACAGATCTCTCACTACCCGCTTTACACATAGTGCTGACATTACTACAAAGACAAGCGACAGTAATATAATGCCTTCTAGGAACTGTGAAACTGTCTGAATGATTCAGACGCTTTTCTGCTTACTGATAATTTAGTTCTGATAGTGTCTTAAAAAGTGGTTCACTAGCTTCTCAGAAGCACAACACTCTTTTGGGTCATCTGTCTTCTTGCAGCATTACAGGTGATGATGTTCCTTCTAGTTTAATGTATTTCTGGTGAATGAATGAGTTCAATTTAAAATGCAAATGTTAAAATGTTCAATTTAAAAGTTGCTTTGGCAAATATCTTTTCATCACAGAAGTTACTCACTCTTAAAAACTCAGTTCAGACTAAGATATTTGATGCTACAGCCATTTTGATGACTGATTTTTGGATGAGACAGCAGCAGCAGCTCAGTTTTTGAAGGCAGGGAGAGGGTGGGGAGCAGCAGCAATCGTGGTCAGCAGATGTTCGAGACAAGACTAGTTAGGAAACAACTCCCTTTAACTGATCAGGACCCTAAAGTGAAGGAGTGAGAGTTCACATCTGTAGCCCATTCATATGACTAGTTTCCTCCTCACTGAGTCTTGCTATCATCTGGAAGCTTGTCATGCTAATGCTGCTGATCAGAGGACAATTCTGCCATAAGTACCTAAGCATTTCCAGCTCTCAGGAGATGTTGTACAACTAAGCAGAGGTGCATTCTATTGTCATAATTAGTTAACCTAAATAATCTGTACTTACAGAGGAGTCTAGCTGGGTTTTAAGGCTTGCTACTCCTGTAGGATTGCCAGGCCTTGGGGCTTTGCTGATTATGTCGAAAATCAAGTGAGGTTAAAAGATTAAGAAAATCTAGAATAAAGTTATGTAACATTATAAAGTCACAGGTGAGAGAAAGAAAAATAAAWAATGTTTAACCTACAGAGTCAAATCCAAAAGATCTCTCTCCATCTCTTTATTCAGTGTTCGACCTATGGATCCTTTCCTGAACCAGTGTGGTCCTGTGCATACCTCTGCCCCCAGTTTGCATTCAGAGAAGAGCCCTGACTGGGGAAAGTAAGCCTGCTTTCAGATGCTAAATCCTCCATGGGGCTTCCGTGGGGTCCCATTCAGATTCAAATCTCCTCTATCTCCCTCTAGGGCTTCTTAATCCTTTATCGGGAAGGAGGGCTGAGCTTCCTCCCAGAAGGTCAGCGGCTTCCTCTGCTTTGTAAATGCTAATGTCCCTTGGGCAAGGTTGGGGGTGATTTTGGCCAGCCCAACCGCCAAACTGGAAATTGGCTAATCCCTAAACAGATTGTTAGCCCATGGCTCAGGCTGAGCAAGGCTCAAATCCCAGACTCATCCCATACGCTACATCTCTAATCATTCTTTAAACACTCACATAGTTGGAGAGAATGTGTATAAAACATGACTATCTCTCCTTTGGCACTGGCCGTATTACTTTGGGGTGATAACATGACTGCCTATGACCCCGGTTTTGGCAGTTTCCATGATAAATGTGGCTACAATCAAATTACAAAGTTAAAGGTGAATTCAGCAATCAGGGGCCATTCTGTGGATCTGAGAGGTGAAATATTTGGTAATAATAAAAGGAAACAGATGGCAGAATTCCTTGTAATGGGATGTTGTTGAGACCAGGAACTTAACCGTGATTGGATGTTTATAGAAGAAACAATAACCAGACTTATAAATAGTTAATGATATCAAAAGGGAGATACAATCTTTTTCTTTAGGCTTTTTTTCATTTGGTGAAGTTAAGTTTAGTCTATGTCTTATTTTTCTTATTTCTTTACCTATCTGGAAACAAAGTTTGATCCATATCTGAAATTTAGCAGCTTTGCAAGATCTCTGACCAGCAAAACTGCATCAAAAACTTTGACTGGAACCAGTAAGGAAAAAGCTAATTTTTGTGTTATTCCAAAATGTTTGCTTGCTTTTTCTAGAGGTCAAGTCAATGAGTCAAGTGGACAACCTAGAAATAGATTATTTTATTTAATTTTTTGACTTAGGTGATGTCATATATGATGCAAAGTGAAAGTCTGATTTATCTTTATCAAATCAGGATCTTTTTTAGTTTGGAGAACAAGTTTTTGTATAATTTAGAATGACTAGAAAAGGAAGAAATCCTGCATTGCTTGTTTTCTATCATAAGAGGTATAGAAGGTATGGAATTGGCACTTTATCAAGAAAAGGGAGAAGAATCTCTAATTTCTTGCTTCAAAAATGTGAAACTGATAAATGTGGAATATGGGGCTAAAGTCTCACCTTTCTGAGAGGAATTAATGGGAAACTGCTAGAACGGTATGTTGCAAATTGAGGATACAGTTTGCTGGGGCTCCAGATTAGGTGTGCTGGAGTCTCTGAAGGGATATGGCTGCCTTGTCAGTGCATATACAGCCACCGCCTACTGTGAGAGTTCATGCCAACTTGACATGCAAAGGCAAACAGAAGCCCTTTTTTCCATATCATTCGGCAACACCTGACTATGGCATGCTGCTATGCTACTAAAGAAAAGCAGTCCAGGAATATTTTCTGGCAGTGAGGCCAGAGCTGGACACATTCACCTTCATGTGCCTAAACTCCTGTCCTGCTTACAACAGGGGGTGGCTGTCGCCAAGTCACCAACTGGGCATGATCCCTGGTGTGTGCTATGTGTGATGCCTGGACAGTCTGGGATACTGCAAGTAGGCACAGCTCAAAACTATGCCAGGGTGTGTGCTGACAACCAGAGAGTGACTATGGGCTAGGGCTTGAGCCTTTGCCCTGGCATGTTTTATTTGCTAGTATAGACAGAACCTGAGAGAGGCTGACTTTGAAGCGCTAGTGTCTTCTGAGCATGTTCTTTTCAAATGTTGATGCTCTGCCCACAGAGCTCAATTCTCACGTCTTCTTTTTGCTTCTCCTCAGCCTTTTAGTTAATCTCTGAGCTCAAATAAATTGTGCTTGGGGTATCATTATTGTGGTTAATATAGGCTGCATGTGTGGGAGTGTGGGAGTGGGCAGCGAGTACCAGCAGCCAGTGCTCCATGCCTCATTCGGTCTCCAAGGATTTCATTGAGCTTTCTGCCTGGGAGCCTCCAGTTTTGCAGTTCAAGGTCTAAGGCTGCTCCTGTCTATATATAAATAGGCTGTATATGTGATGAACTGGCTGGCTGACCAACTGTGTCTGTTCACAGCAAGAAGAGATTTTGGTATCCAGGGTGTCCCTTCAGTGCCCTCTGTCACTTATGCCCCTTTGATAGAAACATAGGGTAAGTTCTGGAGAACTGGCCCAGCTAATCAACAAAAAATGCCATGTGCTAAGAAATGCCTTAGAACTCAGATAGTCTGAATGTTCGTTATTTTTTTTATATTCAGAATGATTCTATGTTGCGTGAGGTAATTATTAATGCTTTTTGTTAATACTGATGTTTATTACCAATATTTCTCATGCATATGCTAAGTGATGTTAATGAGAAAATGTCTTTTCCTCAAATGCAATGTGTGCAACAGAGGCACCCACATGCACTGTCAGTGTAAAATTCATACATTGAGGAGTAAACGAAAGCTCAATTTTTTCTTGCATCACTTGACAGCCTGTGGCATGATTTTTTTCTTCTCCTGAGAGAAGAGAACTTCACAGGGGTGATTCCTTTCTGAACCGTCTTTCTATTTGAACTTCAGGTTCAAATATTTTTCTAAGTTTCACTCTGGGCACATCCAGATTCAGTGCCTACTGCTTAGAACTGCATAATTGTCTGGGATCTTCTGATTTAAGCTCTAAGTTAAACGGTTGACCTATGAATCTGACCAAGAAATGATCAGAAGGGCAGGTTGGAATAAACAGCAACAATTTGATGTCCTCTCTTCATTTCACTATTGCTTGATGGCCTGATTCTGCCCTTTCAGTGAGATTCATTCAGCACTGACATAAATCAGAAATAGGTCAGTTGTATGGACTGATGCTAAATTTGGACTGATGCGAGTGCCAGACTGACATTGCACATTTGAAGGCTGATATAAGAGGCTTAAACCAAGAGCTATACACTGTGTTGTGTTTTATCTCATAAGGTCTACCTATATGTGACCCTACTCTGCCCTTGCTCAATGTCAGTTACAAAAACTACAACCCACTTGACTGAATTAACCAAAGCCCAGATATTATCCTGTGTCTTTGGCTTGTTAACTGGGACATAGTGTTGTGTCATCTACAATCACAAGGTTTGTCATCACCTTGAAGTGCAGAGGGCCAAAGACATGCTTCTTTTTGTGCCTGCAAGGCACATCCCCCCCAGCACTTCAGGGGAGCTGTCCTGTGGAACTAGAAACTGCAGTCACTAAAAATAGTAAGGAAGTTTAAAAAAAGCAATAGTGGGAAAAAGCGTTTAACGTGTGATAAAGTAAGTGATTTTATAACTGATTTTATTACTTAAAGTTCAAACATTATTTTCACTAGTCTTTGTCTGGTATAAATGAAGATGAAAGAAGTTGGACAAGGGTAGACTTGGGTGCAGGATGCTTCAGGGATCACGTCTTTAAGGGTTATTAAGCACAATTTGTTTTTGTCAGATTCCAATTTGTCTGTATTTTAGCAAATTCTAGAAACTTGAGTTCTGACATTTTGCATATCCCTATTAATTATTCATTCCTGAGATTCTGTACTTGTTTGACCTTAAGAATTACTGCCTGTTTAGCTTGAAGAAGTCCCAGTAAGACTCATCGTACATTGTCCTTCACAAAATATAAAAAATATCAGAGTCTTTCTCCCTGGGTAAATGAGGAAATAAAACAACCTGGGCTGGGTCAATGGTTTTAATACTGGTGGGAAACTCCTAACATGCTGCAGAGGCAGCACCTGGGGAATCTGCTGAGATAGCTGGATCTGCAGTTCCAGGTCAGGCTTAGGAATACAGCGCCACACTCTGTCACTGTTATGTGGAATGAAGTGACCCTTGCGCGGAGTGCCAGCAGAGGACCCATGCATCACTTACATCTGACAAAGTAGGACTAAGCAGGACTTTGGGGGTGCATGAGGGTAATGTGGGCATTCTGCACAAGAACTGAGTTTTAACCACTATGAAAAAGAGTAGTACAATCTCTCTGTTTGTATTTGCTTCTTTTTTACTAAGACAAACTTCCATTGAACTCAGTGTCATAGTGAGTTTGTTGTACAAACCCCATTGATTTCTGCAGTTCCAGGGCAGCGTCAGCTGCAAGTTTTCAGCTAGAACATACTTTTGCTGGAAAATCCCACCTCCATGAAACATTTCATGAGAAAAAAATTGCTTTTGATGATGTTTCAGTGGTTTCCACTCAGATTGTGTGGTAGCCTAGGCTTCCCAGGAACTGAATTTTTGTGGCAGCCTTACTGCTCAGATTACCATGGAGCTGATAAGCCCAGGGCTTCCAGGATTTACTAATTTAGGGCAGCCCAACCATCCACATGTCCTACGGCTGGTGAGGGAGCAAGCATAGCACCTACAGGTCCTGGGATATGTACCTCTAGCCAGGGCTCACATCTTGTCTCTGCAACAGGATGTTGGGATATAATTTTGACATAAAACAGGATTCAGGGATTCTGGCCTTTCTGTCACTGGACTGAGAGCCAACTACTGTTCTTATGACTCCAGCCTTCCTGTGATGGAGTGGTAAAGAAAAGCTTGCAAGCACTTTGGTTCTTAATGCTCTCTGTTTGGCTATAACTTGGATGCTGAAATACTCTTTGGGATGTTCCACTTTCCTAAAAATAGCCAAGAGTTCAAAGAATACTCATAAGCTGATGGAAAGATACTATTCCTTTCTCTTGAAGACAAAAATCTGACTGAGACTTGTATTTTTGCAATTTTCCCAGCACAGGAAATATCAGCATTTCCAGCTTTCATTTCAGAGTTGTGAAAAGAAAATCTCAATTTCATTACAGAGATTTTTCCCACAGCAAATTTTGTCATGGTGTTTAGGATGGCAGTGCTGAACTTCATCAGGGCTTGTCTTCCTCTTCTTGAATGGCTGATGAGCCAGAGATGAGCTGCAGCACTGTACCAGGAATATGAATGATCCCACTGTCCTAGAGGGGAGTGGGAGACAAGGGTTAATCGGTGAGCTCAGGAGATGCAAAGTCTCTTCAATCAGGCTTAGCATCATCTGTCTTCCTCTAGAAATCCCTGCCTCTGTTGTCTGTGACAATAATTTTCATGTGAACCAATTCAAAATGTTTGAATTCAACCATACAGGTGAAAAACATTTAAGATTTATTTCACTTGGGATGGGAACTTGTTTTTCTATGCTAATTTGCTGATGTTACATTAGTTGCTGATGGACAAATGTCTACATCGCAGCTAGAATCCTTTTTGGCCTGTCTTTGAAAGGGATATTGACTAGAATGTGGGCTCAGCTATTATCTTTCCTAAAAGTGAGTTAAGGTAGGCTGTAAAAGCAATGAGGGGAAAGTTGTGTTGATGTTGCTGCCGAACTACCCCTGCTGTTTGGATTTGTCCAGCATTTGTCAATCAATCTGTAAGGTGCACCTATCTGGAGAGATGCTATGAACTTCCACAAGGAAGTGGAGAGCAGTATCTACTGCAGAGATTTTAAGTCAGGAAAAATATTACTGATCGAAGTAGGGCCTAGGCTAAAAGGACTGGGAGGCACTAAGAGATTTGTTACCTCCTTAGCTGTCAGCAGGGAATCTTGCACAACTTTAATTTAAATATGAACATCTATAATGAAAGAAATGTGAAACCTCAGTGATCCAGAAGACAGAATTCATGGTAAAACATGTTCTGAGATTCTGAAATTTGTCAGTCAGAATAAGTATTTTCACTATCCTGTCCTTGTTTTAAGGAAGACAGTAGCTGTAGGATGCCAGTCTTTAGAACACAATCTAAAGGCCCCATCCCATGCCCTGTTCTTGGGAAAAGAGGTCCCTGAAAACTGGTAAAACACTTTGCTTGAGCCAGCCTGCCATATTCACCGGAATGCCAGATACAGGCTTGGGGACCATTTTGTAGGAGATTTCTTGGATATTATTTAGTATGCTCAAAATGAAAATTATGGTATTAAAGCCCACACAGACTGAAATCTCAAGCTGTTCTCTTGCTTTCAGCATCTGAGATGCTGGCCCATCATTTTTTTCATCATTTGTCTTAATTTACTGCAAACCTTCCTTTCCTTTGTTCCATGGCTGCTCTCCAGCAAGAGTGCACCTTCCTGCACAGCATCCTTCTTTGGATATCACTCTTTCTGTCCCTGATGATCCTCTTCCTAACACAAGTCACCCATTGCTTTGTTAATATGTTTTGGCTACATCCTGACTCCTTCACTCAGCTTTTGGATCTCCTCAGCCATGTGCAGATCAACAGAAAGGGCATACCTAGCACACATTACCAGTTGCAGCTGCCCTCAAAGACAGTGCTCAAATGAATTCCTACCTACTCACCACAAAGTGATCTGGTGATTGTCCCACCTATTCTCAGGAAATCAGGAGGGTGCATTGTTTCCTGTTGTGGTTGTTATATGACAGCAAGGTATACAATGGCATATAAAGTTCAGAGTAAGAAAAAGCTTTGCACTCAGACTTGGCTGCTGTCTAGGCTGATGGGAAACATGTGATAACAGACTGTCTAGGGCATCACCAGGCAGCCAAACAGCAATTAGCTGACTTTGTTTACTCAGTGGCAAAAAATAAATGTACCCAAGGCACCTGTTTTCCAAATCAGAAGATGGTAGGTGATAATATGCTGGGATCAAGACTGAAACTCCTTCCTGACTAAGTATTCAGAAATTCTTTGGAGGTGAAGATGTGCGAAAGAGGAAGATTTGAAACTGATTAGTGTTCAGCAAGGAAGGAGGAAGTAGGCTCCTCAGGAACCCTGAGAAAGGGAAGGTGGATCATCTGCCAGGAGATAGTGAATGTGTTATATCCTGTCAGCTGGACCATAAAGGTCCCAAGCTAAACAAAGAGAGAGGTACATAGCTGTCTTTTCATTGCTGGTGTACCAGCTTCTATAAACGATAAACTGTGAGAGGCTGAGCAAATGCCCAGCGCTCAGTGGTAAGGCTCTGGCTCTCTGGCTGTCTTTGAAGAGCCATTGTATTACTCAGTGAAACCTATCAGTGGTTAAAATGAGCTGCTTTTCCCAGTGAAATGAGAGGCAGCCAGTTTTCCCCTGCTACAGTTCACTTGTTCCTGATCATTGCTGTATCATAATTTTCATCTTTTTAGTGTTAAGTAATGACCATAATAGTAAAGCACCCCCATCTGATGAAATTTGAACCTCTGCATTTAGACATAAAAAGCTGCAAAAAAAGGCAAAAAGATTCCTTAAATATGTTAATCTCCCCATAAATGTATAATGGGCACTTACATATTTTCAGTCCAAGATGGGAGGCAGCACTCTGTGCTGCTGATATGCTCTCCACACACTGGCACCACTGCATCTAGTAAAAGGCAAAAAAGGGTGGACCAAGTAGTGGGTGTGACAGTAAGGACATGTGCTGCTCCTGGGTGGACCATGTCCAGTGCATGCCACTTCACTGCCTTCACAAGGTTGTTTTGCCAAAACGCAGCTGGGGCTTCAGATGCTAACGCTGATCCTGATCTGATTGTGTGAAGGTGAATTGGGAGACAGCGTGGTAGAGGTATCATTGCAAAAAGCTGCAGCCTGTATATCAAGAACCAAGATGCTCTGCTCCTATAGATATCTCTATATGAGGAAATAAAGCAGAGACAGGGCAGAGACTTGCCCCCCAGCCCACAGTCATCTGTGCCATTTCACTTAGCATGCTCCCAGGCATGTCAGTGGCCCTGCAAACTTGTGCCATCCCAGAGCTCCCTTCTGGGGTATTGCACATCTGGGCCTTTTCTAACATGAAGGTTGGCTGCAGCCACCCTGTTCACAGGGAGAGTGGTTAGCATGTGCGTGTGAGAAGCCAGGCCAGACCCCTCAGCTGCAGAGGTTTCCCAGCCCATTTTATTTGGTAGTATGGATTCAGGCTTTAAAAAAAGGAGAAGTATGGAGCAGGGATACTTGGAGAAGTTTATTGCAAACCATTCAGGAGAGATGCAGCCAAGGGCTCCCTGCGGTCCCTCAGCCTCTGTATCTCTGTAGCTAAAGAGCCACGAGGGAGTCCAGGCTCTGAGCTGTGCGGAGATTAGCAAGCAAGCAAAGAGCTTCTTGATATGAAGGGTAGGCACATGGGTTTGTACCTAGCCTGGAGCAATGACTGTCAGAGGGTTCAAAATAAAATGAACTAGATTATTGATGAGATTATGAAACTAAGGCAGCAGGCCAAAGTTTATTTCTAACTTGCTGTATGATTAGTGCTAACTCATCTAACCTCTCAGGGCATTAGTTTTTTCCATCTGTGAAATATGGATAATGTGACAACCATCAATAAATGGAACAATGTAAGTGCAATGTGATACCTACGTCCAGTGCCTCATGCACAGATTTTTATTTAGATACTCCACCACCTTTGAGATCACATTGAATAGGTGATTTGAAACCTTTGTCATAAATCTGATTATCACTGGCACATTAAGAAGAATGAGGTGATCTGAGGATGCACTGAACTAGCAGAAGAAAGATGTTTAAATCTGGTATTAATGAGTTTGAACCGCAGTGATATGAAGGTATTTTTCTTAGGCATTGAACCAAAATGTAAGGCTTTCACATTTTTATCCTCTTCATGGATTTTCTCTAGAACATAAATATACACATACATATATACATATATATATACACACATTATTGTAACAACTTGTCAGACATACATGACCGAAATATGATTTGAAAATTGTTGATGAACGGTGTAGATAAGATTTGCTATACAGGAAGTAATTTTGTGAATGTAAAGTGGAATAAAAGGAGAGCTGTATGAGGCATCCATCATGGGTTGCACTTTATGCTTTTTCACAATCAACAAATTGAAGGGGAAACATTGATTTTGTAAAAGACTACATCGATTTCAGGGTAGTCTTGTAACAGCCATGGATGTCACCTGTCAGAATTTCCTAAACTTTTCCACCAACTTCACGGTTCAAGAGCTGGGTATTTCTTTGTAACGCAGGGTGAAAGGAGATTTAGAGAAGAAGTGTGTCTTAGCATTTTCTGAATATGCCTTTTGTGGAAAAAGGCTATGGGATTGTCCCTAAAAGAAAGCTGAATTGCAACCCAGGTTTCCGTGCTGTAATATAAACCATGCATTTTAATGTGCAGATTGTGCTTGCAGCAGTGTGATAATATAGAACCATAACAAATACATCAGTAGAATGAACACATTTCTAATGGTATTTGTGTTATATGGATATATGGCTGTTGGCCTGTATGCTGATACTTTCATTGCTGCCATATACATGTAATCTACTTATGGTTAAGGCTGCCAGGCAAGTAATTACCAGAATGGAGTGCTAAGCAAGCAGTCCCAGTGTCAAAGAATCTGACCTTGTGAAGATAATGAGACAAGGAGAATTCAGAACAGATGAAAGCCAAGAGCACCTACTTTATCTACTGACAGCCAGGGAACACCTTCATGCTCAATCAGTTCCTGCTAATGAGACAAGATGGGGCAAGATGGTAAAACAGCAGTAACAGGCAAACTTTTTTTCAGCTTAATGATCTATAACTTAGTTAGATAAAATTGTATTTTAAACCCGGCAATAACATAAGTATGAATAGAGAAATATAAAGAATGTACTTAATACCTTTTGGTTTTGTTTATGTTATAGTAGGGAATGATTGATGGGTGGGGAAATAAACCCTATAGGGTGGCTTGGGGAAGCTCAGTCTATTTAACTTATCAAAGGGAAGGTGAAAGGGCAGCGTGATCAGTGTCAGAGAGTCCACATCAGAACAGAAGCATGGTAATGGACGGCGTTGCAGCCTGGTAGGCAAACTGAAACAGGATACACTGTCTGGAAGCTGAAATTAGAGAAATTCAGGTGAGAAAGAGTGAGCTTTTAACAATGAGGGAAATTGATTACTCATAATTGTGGGGGACTCTTTCTTCCTGAAATTTAAAGTTTAATTTAATTTATTCAAAATTAAGACTAGATGCTTTTTGAAAGGTATACGTGATTTTCAGCCTCTGGTTTGTGAACTCCCTGGAGGTCCAAGACCACTCTGAAGAGGTCTATCAAACGTAACTAAGAGCAAGTTTATTGTCAGTGGGCCTAAGGTCTCCATATAGCATCTTCAAACCTACTGGAAAGTTTAAGGGTATGCAAATTGTGAAAGGTTGAAAACTAATGGACTAGATAAATAGCCTCTTGGACTTGGATCAAGAATTAATGTAGGGGAATGTTAAAGTCTCTCTTACACAGAGTATCAGATTAAATTGCTCTGGTCTGTTCTCATCTTGCAGTCTATAAATAGGACTAATATTGTGGAACCAGACTGAGGAGATTAGGAAATTCAGGCATATGCTGCAGATTACCTCTTCCAGTGCATATTGGGTAGGCTGCCTTATGAGGTGTTCGCAGTATAGCTAGTTGACTTTCTAAATTACCTTGTTGCACTCTCTTTTTTTCCTGCCATTTTAAAACTATGCAGGAATTACAAACTGTATCTGATGATTACGTAAAGTTGTAGCCTCATTCTTTCTGTTCTGTAATGAAAATCTCTGCATTTATTCTACAGAAGCCATGGCTTGGTGAGAAGGTGGTGCAGAGGCAGGAAATGGACTCTGGAAAAGTGTGACCTGTAGTCTCAATTTTACTTGAAACTCCAGCCAAAATTATAATCAACACACGTCCTTGGCAGGCTGATGGCAGGAAAGAAATATAAACTCCATACCTATTTAAAATCCTTTTCCTTTGTTTGCAGCAAAGGATTTAAGCAAAACAAAATGAAGCAGACCATCCAAGAAGCACAGATCACAATTTTTAAGAGGTATTTTCCATTTCTATCCCCTGGAAGCTAAGGGAAGGGCACTGCCTTCTTCTTTGGCTCTCCTCGGTAGTGTGGGGAGCACTTCGGGGTGATCTCTCACCCAATGTGCCCGACATGGATGCAGAGCCATGCTGCTCCCACCCAGCTCCTCTTCACAGCTACCTCCGCTCACTTTGCAAAGTTCTTCCAGTAACCATCACGGAGCTCCGGACTCAATTTCTCAATTAGAGGAAATGGAGACGTCAGTGCCTCTGAAAGTTACTGGGCAGAAATCCTGCTCTTTTTGTTCTGAGAGAGAGCTGGAGCGTAACTCTAGAGGCAAATAGACTATTTTTAAGGGCAGAAGGGAGTGGTTCAGGGACACAACAGGATCTTTGGCATCAGTTTCTCTGTCCAGCCTGGAATTTCACTCAGCAGTTTCTGTGCTGAGCCAGTGACCTGCAATGAAGCTGGTTGGCTCTTTTAAGAAAAACACCCAGTCTTGATTTAATGTCTCAGAGCAACCAGAGGGCTCTGGGGAGCTGGCTTGCTCTTAACTGAGGCAAAAAACTAATGATAGTTCCCAAATGCAAGTCACTCCTGGAGCCAGAATGAGCCGTCACTCCTGCTACAATGCTCCCCTTCTTTTCTTACCTCCTTTAATAAGCTATGAAGTACCCAGCAATGTTGGTGCCTAACCCAGATGGTGAATCATGCTGATTAATTTACAGACTTGTCAGATATTGCACAATGCCACCAAGACGTGCATTACTAGCTCCTGCTTTGTTTTCTTCAAACTTGGCCTGTTCCTCACTTGTTTACAATGGAGCTCCTTGCCCTGTCTCCAGCTTGTGGCTCTGAGTGCTGGGCATCCCTTGTTGCCCCTCATTGCCTGGATCTGTGGGTCTGGGGCTAAACACAGCTTGGTGCACAATGTCAGGAATGGGAGGACAGTTGCAGAGCCCCAGAGCTGTGCTGCTGTTGCAGATTTGCCCTCAGAAGACCTCCAGTAAAAAACAAATTTTTCAGCCACAGCCTCATGGACCCTCTCCCCTCCAGCTTTCTTTGCACAAAGACTATGTCAGGAGGGAAAACACTGGAAAGACCTGCAGGTAATACCTCTCTTCCTAAAATGTCAAAACTGAGGACTGCAGCTCTTGATGCTAGAATTTTAGCCTACAGGTGGCTGACAAACTGTAAGTTAAAAAAAAGTCTTTGACTGGGCAGCAAGGAAGTTTGTGCAAGTTTGTGAAGTGAGGGCTTTTGGAGAACAATATATCCTTCGTTCTATTTGGTTTGTTCTATCCTTTTTTTTCTGTTCTATCCAGTCCTATTCTGGATTCATCAGATGTGGCTTGAATTGGGCACAACTGGCTCATAGATTGAAAGTTTTCTTCCTTTTTAAAAAAWTATTTTAAATTGATGGAAGTGAAGAAGTCAGCCAGGTAGTGGCACAGCTGCAAGGACCCAGTTAGCACAGCTGGAAAAAACAGGCAAGCTTTGTGGTCTCACAAGCCTTTCTGCACATTAGAAAAGCAGACTGAATTAATGTAAGGCATCATGACCCATGGTATTCTTGTTACTTTTCTCCAAACCCTTTGCATGTTATTGTCATTCTTGCCTCTGTTTATGTTGCTGTGGTGTCCAGAGGAAATGGGAATAGGTGCTTTCACACAGACACCCTGACTCAGTCCCAGGGGAAGCTACCGCTGGAAGCAATGGGATGCTCTCAGTTGGCCATCATGCACTGCCTTTCAGTCCTTTAGATTCGCCCAGCCAGGGATATCTTAGTAATAGCAAGGCCTAGTAGCCAAAGCAGAGCATTATACTTACATGGCTGCACTTCTTCCCACTGGGCACAGTAGGTTGCTCAGAGCTACCTTGTGTCTGTGCATGTGGCCTGCTGCAACTGGGACTCTCCAGGACTGCACGCAGTATTCCATTTTTTTTAATGTGTGCTTATTATTCCTATCTGTATAGCTAAGCATGATTATTTTCTCTAACACTGAACTGAGTTGCCTTCAATTGGTTATCTCCAGTCACCTTTTTTCAGGGTCTCTGTTTTCCATAATCCAGCTTCTGAGTTTAGTCTACATTTTGTGTTCTGAGATGGAGGATCTTGCATCTGACAGTCCTAAAAGCATCATTAATTGCACTCAGACACCCTGATCATTGAGCTTTGCCTCTGCATATATTTACAGATTAGTGAACAAATAACCCCCTAACAATTATTTTAAACATTGTTACCTACCTCACTGATAAACATTGAACTGTTATGGACTGGGAGTTCTGGTTCCTACTGGGAGCCTATTTCCAGCGATTTCTCTTTGCTTGTGATCCATGGTTAGCAGCAACATTTCAAGCATGTCAGCTGACCAGTGCTTTTTTTTGTGGTGGTTTTTAATCTTAATGGTACTTAATCATACAGTTTTAGAAATATTATTATATTCARGAAAAAAGGTTGTTTGAGTCATATTTGTAACCTTGTTTAACTAGATCCATTTTTCATGAAACAACGTTGATTTTTACCAATATTTCCAAATATTAAATCTTTACTTACTTATCCATATTAGCAGCTCCATTACTCTGCCCAAAACTGATGTCAGGATAACAGCCCACAATTACACAGGCCATCCCATTTAGCTTGTTATAAGTTAAATATATTTATATCTTAAAATATTGCATTGATTTCCCTGGTAATTTGGACTGGACAGTAAGAACATTTTTGGCTCATGGTTTTCATTCCTGTTCAGACTTGTTGGTTTTGCAGTCAAAGGAAAAATGAACTTCTTAGCAATAACTATACTAGGTTCACCAAACCCTAATCCTTCCCTTCAAAATTATGCATAAGACCTAATTTCTTTTGAGGCAGTCTGACACTGTGGATAATGAGCTGCTTTGGAAGTCTGTAACTTCAGTTTTTTTCCCACCTCTCCATAGCCTGCGCAGTGATCTCAGGGAAGGCCTGTTGGTGACCCATGCCTTTTCTGACCCAAACCTTGGTTCTCCTGTCTCAAACACTGGCACTGGGATAACAGTTTACCTCCCATGAAGAGCACTTATGAGCACTACTGTTGTAAAGTGCTGTATAAAAGCTGTGCTGTATAAAATATTGTGATTAACAAGGGCTGTTAAAGCAGCATGGGCCAAGAACCACTTTTGCCTTACTGTCAGCAGTGGCTCATCTGCCCAGAAAAGCATCAGTTCACACTGAGAATTTTATTCACCAAGAGCCTCCTGCAACCTCATTGCATTTTTTTCTTAATCCTCCAAGTGCATTTCTGGAGGCCCCAGAGTATTATCTATTGCAGCCACTTCCTTGAGCTTTTAAGGCAAAAATAATCAAGCAACTCTTCACCATCCAGGTCAAATGTGGATTTCTCAGCATCTTGACTTCTCTTCTTCACAGTTGAAAAGCTGCTCTGTCTTACATGATTTGACTGTACCTGCCCAGCCCTGGCTTGTCCCAGTCATGTGTGAATTGTCCCATCTCTACTGCATATTAGAATTTTTGATGTGAAGTAAAATGTGCATCTTGTTTAATTTTGAAAAAAAAAAGTAATTTGTCTCCCCTTCCATTAACTATTTTAATGCTTCTCCCATCACATTGAAAGGAGAGGAAAAATGTGTTTAAAGGAAGAGCGAGAGGTAATTTGTACACCCACTCATACACACCAGAAAAAGTAACTAAGAGAAAGCATTTTACTTTGTTTTGTGGTTTTCACAGCTTTAGCCTAACTTTTCTCTCTTGAAGACAATAAAAAAAATCCAAACAATGAAAGCATCTACACTGATATGAGTTTTTTTACTATTGCTGTTCTTTCCTTTGGAAAATCACGAGCAACTGTAACTAAATGGTGAAAATGGGTTCTCTCCTGTCATTTTAAATAACTACCAAAAAAAAAAAGTATTGTCATAACTATACTTCCAGATGTAATTTTGACTTTTCTCTGGACAGCTGAGCTGCTTTTGGAAAACCATAATTCTAAAATTAGTGCAGAATAAGGCAAGGAGGTTCAGGGGTTTAGAGAAGGACCTGCCCATGTCTTTTAATACAGGTGTACCATCAAAAAAAATTAACTCTCATACTCCCTTTTTTTTTTAAGCACTTAAAATACAGGCAACAAAAATAATCTAATATTTTCAGAAGTGTCCAGAGTAATACAAGTATATTAGGGAGAACCAATACTGATAACTGTTAAAAGGTGCAGGAATTCAGAGCAAGAAGGGCCTAAATTGGAAAAAAAAATCCCTATAATGAATGAAACAGTTGATCCTGCTCTGAAGGATTGGCTTCTCTGTGCTTTGGATGACTGGGGCGTTCCTCCTTGAGGTTATGTCATTCCTTTCATTTGATCTGTACTGAACTAAAGAAGTATCCACATCCCTCTACTTTGTGTGCTCCAAAGGCAGGACTGCTTATGGGGCGAGCATTACTGCCAAGCAATGCTGCTGATCAGGACACCCGAGGTAGCACACAGGTTTAGTCCTGGGAAGAAATCCCACGAGGAGGAATCAGGGAGCACATACCAAGGGAACTAAGAGGAGGAGAAGAAGTGGTACAGGCAGCTCCTGCTGCTCTGTGCTTTGCACTCCTGATCCTCACTGGAATATGCATATTACCATTACCTGATGGTAGTGGGGGGAAGCATGGCTTAGACACTTCAGGATGAACGTAGGGATCTGGAGGGAGAAGCAGCCTGGCAGCGCGCTGCGGCAGTCGGATGCACGCACCACAGGAAACCTGTCAGTCAAGGTCTCTGTGATAAGGCACAGAAGGAAGAAAATTCAGACTCCTGACAGCTGACGTGGGGATGACAGCTCTGGAACAGACACCAAGAGTAATTGTTAGGTTCAGCTTTGTGGAAAAAAATGATGTAAGGCTGAGTGTGGCACAAGCTGTCATGCAGAGCATAACATTGGGAACATCAGCTGTCCTGCCGTACAGCTCACTTAAAACTTTGCCTCAAATTCTGTCAATTTTTTGAAAAACAAAAACAGATAATATAAATCCTGAGGTAGATTCCAGGGAAATCAGAGTTCATCCGCTCAAAGTTGAAACATAACTGAAGGAGTGTCAGCTGCAGAAACTGGTGGAGGAAAACTTGACAGCCCAAGCTTTGTACCCATCTAACAGAGGCAGAATAATCTTCTTGTGTGGACAGTGGTGGTGGGCTGTAAGGGGGGAGGAAAAAGCAACCCTCAGACTTGTTAGATATCAGAGATATGCAAGAACAGGAGGAAGCTTCTGTCTGTAGACATTTTACTGTCAGAAAGGGACATGTGAATGTTCAATAACAACAGAAACAGTAATGTGATTATAGATATGTAATTTAAATATACTTTTCATATTAGAACTTGGATTAGTGAGCTGTTCAGTTCAAATTCTACTTCTTCCTATCCCTGACCTCATTCTGTGTCACCTGGTGGCATGTTTCACCTTGGTAAGTTTGTTTTCAGACAATGAATGAAATGATTCCAATTTACATTAACAACACTCAGAACAAGGGATGGGCCTCCAGCTCACTTTAGGATCAGCATTTTAGACTAAGAATTCTTCATATGCAAAGTCTTCATATTTTTCTAAGTCCAAATTTTCTAAGTGCAAATTTCTGACACTACACAAATAAGAAGTGAGTTGTGGTGTTGGATGTAATTTCCACACTTTTCCTAATAGCAGTTTGAGTTTGGGATTACCATTTGACTAGCTCAGAAAAAGAAGAGATAGATGGAGAAGACAATATCTGGAATAATGAGTATAGTGATATGATTTAACCTTAGAGAATGTTTAGGTCTGAAATTCTGGTTCAGGAAACTTTGCCAATGTGCATCTTTTCTGGATATATTCAGCACTGGAATTCTGATTAAAAATACAAAACATGTAACTTCTTGTTAAGAATATGTTAAACCTTATGGCTATTGATCCATTGCAGTTTTATTTCAAATAGAATCATACATAAAGGCAACACTATGTACAAAACAAAAAAAAATTAGAGTTTAAAAAAACCAATCTGAATTGCATTTAAAAATATCCATCAAATTGACATGATTTTCAGAGAAGTCTCCCATGCTCTTCTCTGACTGTTTATCTTTTCTCTACTCCCTGGAAGAGTGGCTGCAGACTGTATGTATTTTATTTCTCAAAATGTGATGGGACCAAGAAGTTTAGAGGCAGAATAGCTGTTTAGAATAGCTTTCAAATTCAACACATTTGTATGCTTCATACAAAACAAAGAGTCCTTGGATCAGTTAGAGGGAGCTAAAACAAGACAAAGGGATAACTTCTGTTTTTGGTGAAGAGCTAAAACTGAGTAATACTGTTCACTGTGTAATTTTTTAGTTTATCACATCTTCCTGTATGTTGTCTGCCTTGATAGATATGAGGATGACAGATGACATCTGCCTGCATCTGAACACAATGTTAAAAAATGCAGATGCACTCAGGAAGGATTCATTGTCCCAGTGACGTGCCAGGCTTTTAAAGATTTTTTTTTACAGAAGTATCTAAAACTACAGAATTAATAGCTCTGTATAAAACAATTTGTATATATATATTTTGTCTGATGGTTTGACATGTTGGAATGGCTGGATGCACTGGTAAAGATTTAACATAGTCTTTTGCTGCTTCCATTGGTTTGTTTCTCATACCTTTTTCATCTGGACCTTGTTATGACCATTTGTTTTGCTTTACCACTTTTCTCCCCTGAACCATTGYTCTTGCTTTCTTCTCCATCTCTTGTACCCCTGCCTTCCACGTTGCTGCTCTCATGCCTCACTGTTTATCATGACATACACATTTTTCTGTCCTCTATTTTGACTATGTCTTCAAAGCAAAACAAATTTTTCAGTCATCACAAATCTTTGTCCACTCAGTGAAAGTAGCTTTAGCACTATTGCTCTTGAATGATGATAAAACAGTTCCTAGGGCATAATATTAAGTGAATAAATTCATTTTATATCATCCCAAACCTTTCATAACTAAGAGAAATCAACTTAAATATATGAAACAAAATAGTTATATTTTCTCCTTGGAATAAAATTTCTCTTTAATTGTCCAATTGGAGTCATATGGTACTAACAGAACTTGCATTATTGAATTATTATAGATGCCAGCCTCATAATGAAATGATTATCATGGACTAGATGGACCCAGACGAGGGAGACAGACTACATGCGCCTTCTTATTTCAGTCCTATTTTCTACAGTTATACAATCCTTGCAAATCAGGTAAAGCATTATTAAACCTAGAGAAGTACACATAAAGTTATTATCCAAATGTTGATCCAATACAAGATTTATGCTATTATATACCTCATGATTTCTCTGGGTGTATAATCAGGCAGGTTGGAAAGGATCTCTGAGGGTCATCTTACCCAGCCTGCTGCTCAAAGCATTTAAAAAGTAGATAAAATACTGTGATGCTGTTTTCCTTATGATCCAAGCTAATATCCAAAATGCTAGGTAGTTACTTCATTATGCAGATTAATCCCTTATATTTATGAGGCAAACATTAATTACGGCACCACTCCAGTAGATCTGGGCGTGCCTCAACAGATTCAGAAAGCTTCTTCATATTGTATAAGCATTCAAAGGTTCAAATGAATAACAAAGAACTGAACAAATATGCATTGCCTAACAACGTTTGTCAAAACGTTAGCCCCTTTCTTCACCCATTAATGGTTTGTGAGTTGATTTTCATCTGCACAAGTGTATTTGCTATTTAGGAACATTCATCAAATAGTTCATACAAACAGTTCACTTAAATTACCTTTTGCTGTGCCGTTGATTTACATCACCTAGTATTGCTAACACTCTTGATTACATGATTGAAAATGTAAGATGGAAAACCAGCACATAGCGAAGAAAATGTAATGCCACATGCTACAGCCTAATTAACAAAAAGTCAGGAGTTCTAAAATGAGATTGCAATACACAACGTTTGTTCAAATATCTAAGACTTCCAAAGAGCTCTTGAGCTAATTTTTGTAGAACACATTTGCTTTTCCTGATGACAGAAATGTTTGTCAGTTATCTAGTCCAAATCTCAAGTCTGCTGCTCTCACAATTGCATGTAGTTGGTTTTTTTAAGATATATTCTGATTCATCTCATAGGGCTGATTAAAACCAAGAAGCGAGGAAAAACTTAGTCCTAATTTTCAAGTATATGTCCTGAAGAATTTTAAAGTAAATCTCCCCAAAGCTTTGGCTTAGAGCTAAGTGAAGATTCTTATGGATGTTGACTGAGTTATTCATCTTTCTACAAAATAATCCAGTGACTTTAAACCCATATATTCTCATGAAAGCAGAAGTGTAGCATCAGTAGCTCCAACCTGATCTAAAATCAGTCTAAAAGTTTCCAACTATCTAACCATTCTCTTTTGCTTTTTCATGAAAAAAATCCATGTTTCATGCTTGTTTAAAATAAAAGACTCCTGATTGAGCTATTAGAAGTCAGTAACAATTCATGGTGAACTTGAGAAAGATCTGTAGAGGTTTTGTTTTAAAAATTCTTCAGAACATTAATTTCACATCCTGTTCTTTAAAATCTGTTCCCTTTTGTGGTGGTAATTATTGAGGATGTGAGTGAATCAGAGTCTGAATCATTTAAGACCTCTACATCCATGAATAATGTTCAACAGTGACTATTTCTAAGCTACATATTTATGCAGTAATTTAAACAATGAAGTCTTGTTGTGTTTCAAGAAAATAAACGTTAAAGTAAACAGCTTGTTCTGTATTGAGATGATTAGAGGAGGTATTCAATGAAGACTAGACTTCTCTCAGTCCAGTTAGGAGTTTATTATCCAAAGCTGTTGCAATAACAGTGTTATTTCAATAGATACAGGCTGTTCAAGCTTCCTGGGATTTAAAGGTGAATTCAGGTCATTCATTACTTTTGGTAGCCCTGTAAATCTGTAGCATTAGGAAGGAGGGGAAAGAGAAAAGTGTGCTGCAAATAGTATAAAAAAACATGGAAGACATCACTTCAACTCCCTAATTAATCCTATATGAAAGTCTTGTTCCCCTCATGCCAGAATCACAAAAAGAAGAGAGAAGAAAAACACTGAATTTCCTTTTCTAGAAATACTGCATATGCATCCCAAGCATATGGAAATTCCTCCGAAGCCTTCAAGCTTGCATACGCTGTGACTTTCTGTTCTGTTCTTTGAATGCTAGAGTTTGACACCACCAATACAAACGCTGGAGACGCTGGGGAATTTTCACAATAAAATACTTCTTGAAGACTATTCTGGGTTTTTAACAGCCGTAAAATATACTGTGAATACCCCCTAATTGGAATCTGACTTGCCGAAGGAGCTTATGTTTCAGCTGCAGTTCAGCTGCAGAAGACAATACTCAACATCCTTAGTTTGGGTACTATTGGACTCCTTCCTTCTTCTTGGGTGCATTTCCCTTCTTTTTATTTTTGCAGGAGGTGAAGGAGCAAAAACTACACCTTTGCCCCCAAGTTTCCCAGATTGACAATAGGATATCTTCCTGTTTCCCATTTGTTCCTCTCAGATAATTTTTTTTTCTGTGAAAAATGTTGAAAAAAACATCCCTGTGAACTGTTGACTAGTTGGATAGCTCCTAAGAAGACTTACCTTGCTTGTTCATTGTGTAGGGTGTTAATTGTTCCCTTTTGCTGATTTTTTTGGAGTTAGTCCACTTCTATTTGTGGAGTAAAAGCTATTTATTTCTCTTCCTCTGATTAGCTATGATAGAGGCCTTATATACTTTATTCTTCTCTGCATCAGGGAAGGGTCTGGTGGATGATCTGTCTTAGGCCTTTGTGGTGAGCAGAAAGCTACAGGACTCAACTCTCTGGAAAAATCACCACAAGGGGATTAAAGCTAAATTTCTGTTTGGAGCAGTGTTAGAAGCACATCTCTGTTTTGTGATCTTGGGTAAGGGTGCTCATATACACATATGGTCAAATCTGAGTCTTACTTACGGGTGATGGAACTGGGCTTTGCTATCAAACCTTCAGGTTGTAGTTAGTCATTGTTCCTCATCAACTTCAAATCAGCTTGAACTTTGTCTGTAGTTTTTAGTGTCATCAGTACTAAAGTCTGACTCTGGAATTTTGGAATGGCTGTGGTCCTAATTATTCCCATAGAAAGGCTCAAAATACTTTGTTTTTTTGGGGGACCTATACAATGTTTTAATTATCAGATTGAGGTGGATGATGATACACCTAGCAAAGATACTAATAAAAAGATGAAGCATCTGACATTGTCCAAGCAGTGATGAAATAGATGGATCCATACAAAAAGAGTAGAATATGGAACAGAAGCATCCTGAAATCCCTTCTACTATAAACTGTTTTAAATGAGTATCCCCTCTAGTGTATGAAATAAGGACAATTGTTATTTGTAAGACCCAGTGTGAAAATCATTGGAAATTTTGATTTTGCCTTTGTCTCCTCTTTTCAGAATTCATCTTCCAAAAGACAGAATTCAAAACAAAGTATTGAGATGAGACGAGGTGATGCAGCCAGTCAAACACCCCATAATCACCATGGAACACACTCTAAAAGCAAAGCTTGAACTACCCTCTGTTCTACTCAGTGCATACAAAGTCTGGCAGATGACACATTCATTCAGCCCTGTGCTTACTCTTAAACACCTTTCAACAAACACAAGCAGAAACACTCTACCATAGTAACACTAACTCCTACTTCCAGTGGAAGCAATTGCAGTCACAGGGAGGAAAAGCATCAGTTGTGTGGGGAAAAGTGTGCCCTCCTTGGAGTGTAGCTGCTGTCAAGATGGTTTGGTGTCTAGCATCAGTGTTTGTTCAGACGTTTCATTGCACTGGGAGTCCTGCTGCCTGGTGAGCCGCTGTAACCACCGAGAACAGAGTGACTGCCACCCTTTAAGGGTAATATAGAAACTTTGCTGTAAAACCTGATATAGTTTCTGACACTGATGGCTATGAATAGTGTGAAATGTCAGTTCAAGCTGAAAAGCTACTGGTGAAACAGCATCCTCCAAACACATTCCCATGATACCCCAGCAGACTTTAGCAGTCTTGATTTTCTTGATGTGGAAACTTGTAACTAAAGGTTTTGATGTAGCTTCAGTCATATTATTTTCAAACAGTCACTGGAAAGGCTGTAGCCTGATTTGCAGGCAGCATTTTCTGTCCTAATGCAGAGGAAGGTTGTTTTGTACTGTTAGATACATTGGATATACTACATGTATATGCACATGTTATCGCACATATGTATGTGCAATTTTAACACTAAGTATGTGGGAACAGGACATCTTGCAAAGTGATATTATCTTTCATCATCTCACTTGTTCTCAATTTAATAATTTAACTTTCTTGGTGAGAGCACAGAAAGTCTCTTATTCAAATAATTACAGATTTTATTTCTTTGCCTCAAAATACAAAATTTCGTCTTCAAAATTATACTCCCCAGGATTAACAATATAGAGTCCTGTTTCATTTCCTAGGCCTGAGACCCCACAGATTACATAATCTGACTTGTTTTGAGGCAAGCAGCACTTTTCCTGAACACCTCTGCTTTATCAAAAAAATTTAAATAGAAAATGTTTAATCAGTCCTACCTAGTAACATTTTAAGTTAGGGTTTTTATGCCACTTGTTGTCCTTCTTGTTTTTAAGGAAAAGACTTTAAGTCTTTTTTTTGGGGGGGGGGGATTTTATTGTTTTCTTAGAACAGGTAGATTTCTGAAGGTCAGAATCTGACTTCACATGCAGAGGGTTATGGCAGACAGTCCTGAGATTAAATTTGAAAATTCTCTATAATATTTGTAAAGCTTTCCTTGTAAACTTTTCTGTAATATCTGTTCCTTACACAGAGAACATTGTAGAATAGTGTAACAGTTTTACCAGTCAGAGTTTGAAGGTATGCAGCACTTACCAAAATCGTCCATTATTCTTTACAACTGTCAGAACAACTTTTACCATGTAACTGCTCCATTTCGTGCTGTAGATAAAGTGAAAAATAAGGGGTAGCAGTAAGAGTTACTGTCGGTCAAGACATTGCCACACATCTCCTTCAAGTGGTACTGAGTTCTTAGTTTTAACAGTGAGGCTGTGAGACAGAAGTATTAGACTTATCACTAGTCATACATGGTCTGCCTGACCTTGCTTGACGAGGTTAGGGGCCACTCATCCTAAGCTTTTTACATAGCCAGTGAAGACAAAGACGCTTTAGAGCATTATTCAAGGAAAGCCTAACTTTGATACTCTGAATCCTCTCTTCAGGATCCAGAAGATACTTAGAACTGCTCCAGAAAAAAATCTTTTTTTTTTTTTTTTTTCTGTGTTGGCATCCTTGGGAGCTCCTGGGTTAAGAAGAACAAACCTTTTTGCAGGACCTCTTGTAACTTTTTTTTTGTTCTGGGCTTGATTAAATGCCTTTCAAGCACTGTAATTACAATCGGATTGTGTTAAGTTCATTGTCAGAGTGAAGCTAGAGCCAGATTTCACAGAATCATAGAACAGTTGAGGTTGGAAGGGGCCTCTGGAGATCTAGTCCAGATCATCTAGTCCGACTCCTCCTGCTCATGCAGGGTCAGCTAGAGCAGACTGCCCAGGACTGTGTCCAGTTGGGTTCTGAATATCTCCAAGGATGGAGACTCCACAACCTCTCTGGGCAACCTGTTCCATTCTTTGACCATCCTCACAGTAAAAAGTTTTCTTACATTTAAGAGGAATTTCTGTATTTCAATCTATACTCATTGCCTCTCTTCCTGTCACTGGACACCACTGAGGAGAGCCTGGCTCTGTCTTCTTTAATTCCCTCCATCAGATATTTATACATATTGATAGGATCCCCCTGAGCCTTCTCTTCTCCAGGCTGAACAGTCCCTCTGTCAGTCTGTCCCAGTATTTCAGATACTCGAATCCCTTAAACATCTTTGTGGCCCTTCGCTGGACTTGCTCGAGTAAATCCATGTGTCTTATACTGGGGAGCCCAGAGCTGGACACAGCACACCAGATGTGTCTTACCAGTACTAAGTGGAGGGGAAGGATGACCTCCCTTGACCTGCTGGTAATGCTTTTCTTAATGCAGCCCAAGGGGCTGTTGGCCTTCTTTTCCATGAGGGTGCATTGCTAGCTCATGCTCAACTTGTTGTCCTCCAGAACTCCCAGATCCTTTCCTGCCAAGCTGCTTTCCAGCCAGTTGGCCCCCAGTCTGTACTGGTGTATGGGGTTATTCCTCCCCAGGAGCAGGACTTGGCACTTCCCTTTGTTAAACTTCATCAGGTTCCTCTCTGCCCATTTTTACAGCTTGTCAAGGTCCCTCTGAATGGCAGAGCAAACATCTGGTATATCAGCCACTCCTCTCGGTTCTGTATCATCTGCAAACTTGCTGAGGGTGCACTCTGTCCCATCATCCAGGTCATTAATGAAGAGATTAAACAGCATTGACCCCTGCGGTACACCACTAGTGACTAGCCTCCAGCTAGACTTCATGCTACTGATCACAACTCTCTGAACCCAGCAGTTCAGCTAGTTTTCAACCCAACTCACTGTCCTCACTTATCTAGTCTGTACTTCATCAATTTGTCAATGAGGATGTTACAAGAGACGGTGCTGAAAGCCTTACTGAAGTCAAGAAAAACAACATCCACCACTTTCCCCACATCCACCAAGCTGGTAATCTCATCGTAGATAGCTATCAGATTGGTCGAGCATGATTTCCCCTTGATAAATCCATGCTGATTACTCCCAGACATCTTGTCCTTCACATGTTTGGAAAGACCTTCCCAGATTATTTGCTCCATCACCATCCCTGGGACTGAGGTGAGGCTGACTGGCCTTTAGTTCTCTGGATCCTCCTTCTAGAAGACAGAACTAACATTTGTTTTCTTCCAGTCCTCACGAACCTCTCCTAGTCATCACAGCCTTCTAAAGATAATTGAGAATGGCCTTGCAGTGACATCATCCAGCTTCTTCAGCACTTGTAGGTGCATCCCATCAGGTCCCATGGACTTGTGTGTCCAATTTGTTTAAATGTTCCCTAACCTGCTCTTCCTCCACTGAGGGTAAGTCTTCATTGCTCCAAACTTCCCCTCTAATCTCAGGGGCCTGGGATTCCTGAACGCAAATCTAACCAGTAAAAACTGTCTTTTGTCACCAGGGCCCCTGCCCCATTCAGGGTAGGTAGTATATTTGTATATTTGGTAGTATATTTGTTTCTGCTGAAAATGCCATGACCAGTTTGATTTCTGATTTCTGAGCTTCCTGTTGCTCAAAGAAATATGGACTTTTTTGGACAGATACAAAGAATTTTTGACATATACATGGCTTGGATTCAAAACCAAGCTATGAACATTCTGAAGGTAACTCAGAATATTCTAGGCCATAAGCTCAAGGAGCAGATGACCAGAGTTATCTCTGATTTTGAGCTCCTTTTTGATATCTCCTATGGTCTTATTAGAATGTCTCTCCTCGACAAGCTTCTACAGCTCTGAACAAATCCTATTCCTTGCTATGCAATGGGAGGTTATAGGACTTCACCTAAATCACCTACGTTCAGTTACAGTCTCTTTTTAATCTCTGTTTCTTAGATGATTTATAACCCCTGCTCCTAATGTGACATTAGAGGGTACTGAATAATGTCTCTTACTTTGTGCTGCTCTTTCCTTGTAAGAGTTTATAGGAGATCATGAATCTGTAGTATTGAACCTGTACTTCTGATCCTCACCACATCAGCCAAGGTTACTCACAAGGGCTAGAGTGGTTAAGTCACACCAGTTTTTGTAGCTAATGTAGCAGTGTAGCTAATATTCTCAGAAGAYGAGCTACTCATCTCTGTCACCTCTGGCTGATCTTCTGCTGTCTTGAATGTGTTTGTGGATACAAAGCAGAAAGTCTAAACTGTTCTGATACATGTGAGGCCTTTGGGGGACATCTTTATTTGTTTTATATCTTAAAATATTCTTTTTCATCATTTTATGCTAGAGTAGATTTCACTGTGTACCCTAAAGTAATATACTGTGACATTCTGGTTTCTCTTGCAGCAAGTTAAATATTTTGATGAAGTCTATTAGTAATTCTTAGCTGTATCTGTTTTTTATTCACAGCTTATTTTGAATTAATCTGACTTCAACTTTTGCATGTAGATAATGGTTTTGGGAGGAATTAACTTTGCATTTAATACTTTTTTTCTTTAATTTGCAAAAGTAGCAGGCTTAAACCATCACAGAGTTTTATTAAAATATGCCAACAGTGTGGTTGGCATTTTTCAAGGCACAAAAATACAAAAAAATCAATGTTTTAACAGTTTATGATCAAGCAGAAATGCTTTAATTAATTCTGAAATAATTAAATTTGTGTTAAATTAGTGTTTTGATTCTCTACCCTCTCTTCAGTTTCCCCTAATTGAAACCCTAGTTTTTATTCTGTGTTTATCCCATAGCTTAAAATGCATGCTAATAGCCTACTAAAAGGGTAGATCGTGTGTCCTTTTATATTTCTATTGGTGTACGAAATGCGATGGGTCACTTTTGAATTGGGCTACTTTGAGGCAGAACTGATTTCTGCAGCCTGAACATAACTGCAGTACTAGACTTTGACCACTAAGTGTCAGACACTGAATAATCTTTTGACATAGAGCGTGCTTAGCCTTTTCACTTGATCCTGCAGCAGTGTTAAAAGAAAAAAATAAGGCAAATCTTCCTGGCCCTGGTTTAACTCGAAGAAGATCCTCAATATCTAATAGATCAAATTCCATCCAGAGACTAAAAGAGAAGAAATTTGATCTTGCTGAAAAGGAAGCTTTGCTTTGCAACATGTGTACTACAAAAGAGCTGTGTCTTGTTAAGCAACTCACTGATGGCACAGCATAAACTGGCTGGTAAATTAAGAAAGAGGCAGCTGTATTTTATTGATAAGAAGTTATGCAGGCAGTTCAAATGGTGTTCTTGGTGCTGCTGTTACATGCTGTTTGTTTCTCGAGAGCAGAAAAGAATAGACAGGACCCTAGACTATTTCTTAGGATTATTCTGGGACTGTGAGATGAGAGAACCCTACCCTGTTTACTGACTGTCTCTGTTATGTCCTAAGGATACTCTTCTGTGCTGGAATGGCTTGTTGGGTGCTTGGTGAGCTCTTTTACTGGAGACACCATTTAAACAAGCAGTAAGTCCTTTGCAGGCATATGCCCTTTTTTCTGCACTTTCAGCTTTTGCAACTACACAGACAAAATATTGAAGTGTGGACTGTTTGGAAGTCTGTTAATATGAAAAGACAGTTATAGCAGTCACTACTGCATTTCAGGAAAACTCTCACCTAAGAAATGTCTCTTGGGCAACAAGATGGGATCTCCATCTCTGCTATAGAGCTTAAATGCTATGCTGCATGAGCCAAACACACCAAAATTCTCTTTTCTTTGCTGTATCATGTTGTACAATGCTGAATACTGGAAAATCACCTGTCTCAAATTGTGTTAAAGGACAATCAACTAAAGTGGACCCTAATATCCCTGTGCTTCAGCTTCCCTTCTGTGAAGTGTCCTTGTCTCAGCTCAGGGCCATACTGATGAGGCAAATTCATAATGACTGTGGATCACTCGTTGCGAAATGACATCATCACAGAAACTTCCAGGAGGTAATGAATAACTTTATACTTGGTAAAAGAAGCTGTGGCACTGCAAATAATGCCTGAGCCATCCTTGAAAAGAAAGCACACAGAAAGGTTGAATAAGAGTATGCACATCAGCCAACCTGCACACTGGATAGGCCTGGGATGCAATGTTATGACCATGTCACAATATGTGCTCATGTGGTAGAGTATTTCATTTCACAGTGCTTTCATACAAAATGTTTGGATGAAATTTGAACAGGCAGCTTTCTTCCTTGGAGTGCTTGGATTTTCTAGCTTTAATTTTCTTTTAACATGATTTTTAATCTCACAGCCTAATTGTGAGAAGACAGCTTCTGCTTTCCTAAGAATTGGCTGTTGGTTGATTTACTGTCCAGTGAGTACAAATGCTTCTAACAAAGCTCTCTTCTGCAGGGATCTCTTTGCCTTTCTTCTTTTCCTCATCTATCAAACACTAGATGAGGCTGTTCTAGAATTGCAGACTTTCAATTTTAACTGGGTTTATGCAGCGCTTTCATCACATTTTGGCTCATTATAAATCTGATCACTTATAAAATTGCCCACTAAGGCAAACTGCTTCCAAGAAGTATGAGTAAGATGCCATTATGAGGCCCTAATAACAAAAATCTAGAGTTTTCATTCAAGAAGAAATAGCCTGGCCTGGCCTGGCCTGGCTTGGGAACACTGTGACAAATAATAAAACTTATAGTCAGTTTAATGAGTTTATGAATTTTAGGGCCATGAGCTAACAGGAGAGGAGAGGAGAGAGAGAGATGCTGTTAGACTGCAGGTCTATTTCTGTGATAGGAAGGGTTTTCCCATCAGTTGGCCCCCCACCTGGAGGCTCAGTGTACTTTCATTAGGGCTCTCTTGTGGCCTCCTGCTCTATACCCGAGCATACATTTTGGCTTGATGTGCTTTGTGAAAGATCTGCTTGTTAGTGCAAGATAACGTCCAAAATAGCCCGTGCAATCTGCAAAAGAGACTGACCCTACTGTTGCACAGCACTATCTAGCTTCTTTCTCCTAGACAGAGATAAGAGCTGAAGCAAACCATAAGTCTTAAAACTGACAGATTGATCAATTGAGAAGCAGCAAATTGAATTACACAAACAGGACCTTACTGGAGAAAGCCTTGCCATCTTCTGAATGGGGTGGTGCTAGAGCTCATGTGTCTTTGCTGGCTGCAGTGTGTGCAATGGGAAGGAGAAACATCCAAGGGTAAAAGTAGATTACATAGATTTCTGTATGTCAAAATCAGTATCTGAAAATGAATTACAGTGCCTGATGGCACAGGATCAGGTCTGTTTTCAGCAGTGGGTCATAGAGCTAATAACACAAAAGTTTCATTTTTTTTCTAGTTGGACTAAGCAGGACTCGGTATTACATGCATGCAGATGGCTTTTGGTTCCAGTCTACCCACTGTCTCCACTGAGATTTATCTCAAGATTTTGGTGCAGTCTGGAAAAGGTGATTCAGACCACTATCCAGAGGGTGGCACACTTATACCAGTGGAGGGCAAAATCTCCCTCTCCACCCCCCCCACCATAGCTTAAAGATCACACAGGGTGTGAAGTTCTGCTGCTCTCTGCAGGGTTGCCTGTGTGAGAGGAGATAGTCAGCCCTTTGGAGAGAGGAGAATGCAAATAGTTGAAGGAGTGAGTACAATAAGCTCTAATCAATTTAATCAAGAGACTGTTGGTCTCTATGGACTGCTTCTAAGAGGTCTCAAAGGAGAACTTAAAAAGGCAGATTTATTGCCCAGAGGCTTGACAGAAGTCCACATCTCCCCTTGAAAAGCACAAGTCACAAAAGATGGGAATTATTACATCTAAACCACAGATGAGAGGGTTTGGTGGAGGAATCACTGGAAAAAAATTACAAACTGTTATGCAAGAGGACAAGCCCAGAGAGCTCACTACTGGCCTTAAAATAACTATGAAGATGTTTTTGAGTGTTACGGTAATTGTGAAAACTATGATGGTGATGTTGAACTAATTGTACTTTTTGCCTTGTAGCATGGGAAAAGCCTTGTAAATCTCTAATACTTCGGCACTATGGATTGCAGAAATGATCCTTGTAAGAGCATGAATTCCACCTAATAATGTTTGGTCTGTAGTGAATCCGCTAGGCATGGTTAGCCGTGTTTTATAGGTAGGTAGCTGAGTAAAGGAGCTAAAGTGGCCTCTTCTGAGATGGCACAGAAGGTCAGCTGGCAGTTATTGGAAAAGAATGCATGAAATCTGCCTCGTAATCCTCTTTGCCCCTGTCACAAGGTCTCACAGCTGTGCAATGCCTGCATGCACAAAGGCAGGAACAAAATGATGATATATATATATGGTGTGTCTAACCTACCCAGGTGACTGCCCAGTGCAGGTGTGTGCAGTGACATCGCTGATCTGTGACACGGCAGGGTAGGTAAACAATGGTGCAAATGACAGAGGCCAATGCGTTGAGAGTGGTCAAGTCTGAAGGGGCATGAGGGTGAGTCCAGCAGGCCTTCCTCCCAGGGCCTCTCTGGTAAAAAGGCAGGAGGTCTGATTTGACAAATGCACAGGAGGATACTTCTCCTTAGGGGTGAAGAAAGGTGGCAAAGGACTAGAATTGAAGGCTTGAGAGGGGTCTTTCCCTGCTATAGGGTCCCTGCTATAGGCTGTGAAGGTGGGAGAAGGTAGCAAGGATTACTGCACTGTTGTTGAGATAGGCTTGGTGGCTGGACTGTTGTTGGTGGCTGGATATCTTTTGGGATTCCCAGAGGGGATTTTATATCTCCTCCTTTTTGTTTATGGTGGTCCTTTTTCTGAAGGCTGCGTGTGCACACAAGGCTCTTCTGGCATTTCCCAGGGCAGTGGGGCCAAGGTGGGAGCCAACTCCAGAGCCACCTGAGCACACAACCAGAGCACTGTGGGGCAACTTTGCTCTCAGAGGGGTTGGCAGGCTCCAAGGAACCCCTCTAGCTTGGGCGCCAAGAGGCTTGACCCAGAGGACCAAGGACCAAGTCCAAGACTGAGAGGACCACCCCAGAGGACTTGGACCTTGGGACAAAGAGTGGTATTGTGGGATAACCTGTATGCCTTGGTAACTTTAAGCTAGTGCTGATAAAAGATATTTAGCACCTTACAGCTGATGGCAGTTGGCAATGGAAGTGGAGAAACTGGCTCTTATTGTCCAGGCAGCCATCTTCTGGTGAAAAGACTGATCTACCCTGAGCATGTTCTCTTGCATGTTATGTTTGACTTCCTGTATTTTTAAATTGAAATTTTTGGCTATGTGGTAATTAACAGGGCTTTGAGCTATGGCAGTAATTTAAAAATCTCTGAGAGAGCTTCTTGTTAAAGTACAATGTAAGTTACAGGGGTTAACATTAGTATACTTAAAAGATTCACGTAACTGCTAGTCCTAAATACTGTCTGTTCTTAAATTTGGCAGTTTGAAGTATTATGATTTCTGTTTTAAAACTGGACATGTTTTTTATCCTTTGAAATATTTTTTCTGCTATGTAACTAGTTAATATCCAGGAAACAACCAAAGTTGTCTCTCCTGTCAAATGGTATAGCATTATATATATATATATATAATATATATATATTATATATATATATTATGTATTATAGCCTATGGACTCTGGACACGGGACACAGGACACAGCCACATCCTCAGAGAGTCCCAGAACAGAGGATGGGTGCAAAGAATTGAGAAGTGTCCAGCCTAAGTCTGCTCCCTGCTTATCTCCCCTTGTCCTCCCTCCATTCCTCTCTCCCTCCATTCCTCCCTCAGAGCATTGTTGTGGCCGCCCCAGATCCTCTGAATACCTCTGAGTTGCTTCTGAGGTTTCCTCTCAAAAAGCGATGTCAGGAATGATCAGCAGATCGGAGCTATATTTCCCTCCAAGCCCATCTCCTTCAGCAAAAAAATTCTGCATCTCCCTACAGTGTGCTAACCTAGAACTGCCTAGGAAATTGATTCCTCATCTTGTGAAGGTTTTTGACATTTTTCAAAGTTTAAAACAGGATGAGAAGTTGTACCTTTTAAAGTTTTCGCCAACTCCCATTCAATCCCCTCAACCACTCAACAAACCAACCCGGAAAAACAAACAAAGGCAATGATGTCAGGTCAATTAAAATGTGTTTTGATGTTGACTTTTTAAAACTCTTTAGCGCTTCCTGGTGTAAATAAAATCAAGTTCCCAAATGAAAAGTTGTCTTCAACACAGGAATAAAATGATTTGGTACTAAAAAGCATAACAATAGGATCTTAGAACAGTTTCAAGACTGGAAATCTTTCTGACATCAGAAGCTTTATAAAACTAGTTGAGTTTCATTTTTCACTATTCAATATTTTATAATCAAAAATAATTTTGTTAGCAGCCTCTCAACCACCACATTTAGCAGTCAGTACCAGTTTTTCCTATTAGTAAGTCTGGCTGCTGCTGCTGAGATACCACATGGCAGGAAGTTGAGGGCTGATGTACATTCTGGCTCAAAAGAGTTTTTATTAATACATAATTCCTATTTACCAAGATTACCAAAATATGATTCCTATTTACAGCGTATCCTGCCAGTTTCCATTACATAACCTAAACCTGAGCAAAGATAACATGTAGAAATACCACAAAGAGGGATGATCAGCCAGATAGGATAGGACAAAAATGGCTTTTTTTGCAGTCCCTTAATTTGAATGGAAAAAATATCTATTTTGGATTGAAATCTAATCAAATGTTTTAGACAGTTCTGTTTGGAAAGGGCAGATGATTTTCACTTTGAATTGCTTCATTTGAAAATCTCTGCCAAATCATCTTGCTGGCAAGATGGAGCCACCTGGCAGTTTTGAATGGTTGCTGGGGGTGGCTGCAAGTGAAAATTTGCCAGACTGAGGGGGCTAGTTTTAAAGAACTTGGTCTATGCTATTTCTTCACAATGTAATGCCCTCAAGTCACTACAAGCCAGGCAGATTCCTGCACATGTATCAGGAGAGATGTGGAGCTTTGAAGCTAGCAAAGATGCTCTTGCATTAGCAGTTTTGGTCATCAGAAGGTAACATGGCAAATGGACGAGGTATTTCTGGGGCTCCCTGCTTTTTGCCTACAAGATTCCACTTCAGAAATACTTGCTAGCTGAGAGGCAGAAGTTGTGCATAGATACCTTTAATTCGTGTGTAGTAATTACACTTTTCCTGCTTATACCGGATTCCTCTTGCACCTGATGATAATGGAGGGATCCAAGTCCCCAGAAGGAGCTGGTCAGCAGATAAACTATATGTATCATTTACTAACAAGTTTCTGGTTTTGTCCACACTTCACAGTCCAGGACCATTTGTGACACACAAAATGTATTCTTGTTTTGGCCACAGGCCTAGAAAGAGGTTTCTCATCAGAAAAAACATTGTTCATATTTAGATTAATTTGCATGCTTAGAAGATGTCTGTTCTCTAGAGTGCTACAGAGATGCCTTGACTAGTTTTAAATTCAGCTGAAGCAGATGAACAGTTTGTCCCGACTCTGCAGTATAGATGTAGTTTTACTGTAAGTGTAAAGCAGAAAGTGCAACAAGCTGGGTGGGTATGGAGACTGGATGAGCTTTTCGTGATTACTTCAAAGTAGGATCAGAATATATTGCCAAGGTGCAATGTGGAAAATGGCAGCGCAGTTACACTCTGGACTGTACCTTTAACAAACATGAGTATGTTAACATGACTTATATTATTTTTTGAATAGTGAGACAATCTTAAATATAAATGTGAAATCTTTTCTTTTGTTTCTATATATTGATGGCCATTAATATGACAGTATAAACATTGGAAGAATTAGAAGATTTTAAAAATTGGAATTACATACGAATGTAGATCTACCTTGACCTATTGCTATAGGTACATATTTACCCGCTATAGACAGAGATATTTATTGCATATATTTAAATAAAGGTAACTTTATAAACATTTCAGAAAAGACTTGTCTTTGTTATGCATTTTAATATGATATGACTTCTCTGTTCTTCATTGTTTAGGAGAACAGAACAATAGCAGAGATAAATATGAACAACAATTTATTCTAGAAATAGTCCAGTAATACCAGTGGGACTATTTTGGCATAAATTACTGCTCAACTTAATTTAATGATGTCTTGACCTGGTCAACTAAAACTAAAGAGACAATTTGGGAAGTGAAATAATATTTGGTGTAAGTGAGAGTGGCAGATCCTGATCATTAGTCAGAGTCTGTGTACTCTCTGTTTCCTTTCAATAAGGAAAACAGCCTTAGGTGCTGTCCAGTCAGTTAATTATGGAGCTAACTTCACAGTGACTTTGGGTGGCCTACAAATACAAGAAAAGTTTTACTGGCACTCTATCTGTTATACAATATACTCTGCATTAAGTATGCATTTTTACTGTGTGCTTTTCATACTCAGAAGCATCTCAATTTATGCGTATAACCCTTACTGAAAAAAGCACACTTCCAAGTCTGTAGTAGGAAGGATGAAAACTTGCAGTGTACGAGTAAGAGAGTTCACAGAGGTAGCCGTATGCACTTAACTGCAAAGCTTGCCATTGCTTTAATGCAGGATATGTAGCCTTCCCTTTGTCTCCTGGGTAGAGAATTTAATACACAGCCTTTAAACAAGTGTTAGAGCCGAAGTGAGACACCTAAGACAGTCCCTGAGGCACATAAGCCTGAAATTAAAGTCTGGGAAAAATATTTGCTAACCTGCTACAAGCGAGTCCCAGAGCTGCCTCTCTGTGCCTGATGAGGGCCACCACCGGCCTCTCAGTCATGCCCAATTCTTTATGGTGTTTAGTAAATAGATTTTCTTCCCTCTAACTTGGCTGAGAGGCTTCTTAAGTAGGTGTTTTCAGACACCACCTGATATACTCTGGCAGGATCAGACTTCTCTCAAAATGCAGCTGACACAGTTGCTTTCTTTAAGGTGATGGTAATGATGCTCACCTTTTCTATAATAGACTCATGGTGGGAGAACATACACAGCAGGTAGAAGAGCCAGGTTCATGTCTGGTTTTGGTGGGATGCACACTTACTATCCCTACAGAAATACCTTAACCAATGACTTCTTACTCCTGCTTGTTCATATGCTGTCTTTCTGGCTCACTGAATTTTGATTTCCTTTTTCTTTGCACAGTGGAACAGCTTCAATTGGAGCAATGAAAAGATATGGAAGCAACTCTTCTTGTAAGTCTGATTTATTCAGATGCTGACAGAATGTATTCACATAACTGTATAGGCTGAGAGAAACTCTGGAATGATATTGCAAAGACTGAGGAGGTTAGCGGCATGATTTGAGGATGGCTGTATTGTTTATGAATACTTGTTTCTTATGAAATAAAGAGTTACTTTTTCAGGCTGTGTTGCTTAGAGACAGAACCAGGTTACGCTCTCGGTCATATTTTTTCAGCCTCTTGTATATTGCCATTACTTACCTTTCATTCTGTTTTGAGGGCTTTGTTTATGTGTTCCTCAAAGATTTCTGAATACTTGACATTTTTTGCCCAGCATCGCCCGTTCATAAGTTGCTGGCATATGGTGGTCCATGTCTTTGTAATTCTTGTAAGGTGTATTTGCCTGTACCATCTTTCTAAACACTGCACAGCAGGAGATGGATGACTGTAGCCATAGTTGGTGCATTTGAGCAGAAGATCACATGGAGCGGAGAGAAAAGAGGGATGAGATGGTTGATATGCTGTAAGACCACAATGGCACACAAAGGCATTCTTAGCAGTATATCCATTGTGAACGTTCCCAATGAAGGGGCTTATGTACCACTGACTGGGAAGTCCCTTCATTGCAGGACATTCTTTCCTTTGCAAATATGTAGGCTTGATAAAGCTACCCCACACTCAATAATGAGCTGACACAAAATGCCAATTAATAGCCTCGTTTATGGATGGAGAAGGAAACGGAATCAGCATGCTTAGTCTTTGTAAAGCAAGTCTACTTTAAATGGCTTGGCTGACACCTCTTTAAACTCACCTGGAAGATCTGGGGGCTTTATCGCATTCCCTGTGTGGATCCTTTGCACTCCTGGGCAGGACCTCAGTGTGAATGAGGCTGAGGCCTGCTATTTGTGTGTTACTGAAAGTTCTTTCAAAACTGCTGTGACAAGTAGAACAGCACCATTATAAAGCAAGAATTTTGGAAAATGTGCCTTTGGAACTTTTTAGGAAGGAGGAGGAGAGACCATCTGTTTTGCTTGTCACAATTCTTGTTTGTTTAAGATGTGAATTGCCAGAAATGTGGAAAGATTGGGTACAACGACAAGTGATAGAGTAATTTTCACACTGGACTTATGGGAAGCATGTGTTGTCCATCTGTGTGATTCTCATTTTATGCAAATTTAGGAAATATAGTCTTATGCCTAATTGTTCAAAGGTACTTCTGAACATTCAAATGGAGGGAAGATATGCCATATCATCAATAGGCCTTCCTTTGGCTCTGTAACATGCCAGTGCAGAATGCTGCTTGCTTGAAACCACAAATCATAATAAATATTTATATTTAGAATCCAATAAAATAATGTTCCAGGGCCCGAAAAACACTTGAAATCCATGCACATGTTTTCTTAGATGTCCAACAGGATGCCAGAATTTTCCTGACCCTCCTGAGCAGGTGTTACCAACCTGCCCAGAGCTGCACACTGATTCCTGCTGGTTCATGATGATAGGGGAACATTAAGAGAGGCTGGTGCGATTTTTTGTTCTAAAGAATATACAGCTGTGGGTGTTTGAGACTTAGAGAAGTAGCTATATAGTATCTGAGCTTCTGTGAGAAAGCTTTGACTTAAGATTTGTTTTGGGGAGAAAAGGTTTTATTTGCCACCTTAAAAAAACTCATACTCCACAGAGTGTGATGAAAGTTTTACCTGGAGCATACTGCCTTTTTTCAGACTGGTGAAAATGACACCTTCCTTTATCTACTATAAGTATTTTGAGTTACTGTAAGTGAATAGCTCCCAACAGACATAAATTATTTTTCTTTTTTCCAGTTCACAATTTGTCTATGAACTGCAAATGGGTTCTGTATTTTTTGACTCTGTGGCATATGGAAATTTGGCTGACAATAATTCTTAATTTCACTGTCATTGAAGTGCAAGTATTCCCAATTTAAAATACACTTTTGGAGAGTGTTTTTGAGGCTAGGAATGCTTCAATGCTTCAACCATTATGAAAAGAAAGACAGAAGGGATCCAAATGCAGTGAAAATGAGATTCAGTTTGGAATTCTTATTGGAAGCTCCCATGAAATGTTTTCACTTATTGCTGATTCCTTAAATGGTACAATGCCAGCAGTGTCAAAGATTTAGGTTTGCACCATATCAGTTACTGAAACCTCCCTAGCCAACTCCTGTGGCTCTGCATTCAAGCTTTCTTTCTTTCTTTATTTTTTTTAACTCATTTCTTCTTTCCCTTGTTGCTCTTTGAATGATTTCAAGGGAATTGCCATTGGTGACTTCAAAAATATTCTGTTTTACAGCATGATGTATTGTCAAGGCAGAAACTGGGGAAAAAAAAAGGAAAAAAAAAGCCTGTTAATAAATAATAAAATAATAACAGTAATTGATAAAAAGTCAAGAAGCAATATAATTGCAACACCAATCCTGACTCCTTACAATCTGGGTAGCTTTTGAGGGAAGTTATGTGGGGTTGTGAGCAGAATGGAAATTTTGTCTGCATGGGAGGCCTGAGGTGCTCAGTTTTGTGATGGCTCAGATTGAAAGACCATCTCTGTATAAACTTGTGAAGTACTTGGTATAACAGGACCCTGGGTTTTGTCTGGAGCAAGAGCACTGCTATAATAAAGCTAGGAAGCTTTTAACTTTGTGAAGCTGAAATAAGCTAGGAGAAATGGGCTTATTGAAGAGAAGGGAGGGAGCAACATGTCCAAAGAAAATTAGAAATTAAGCAACCGCCTAGCTTGCTGCAGGTGTTACACAAAGAAGGGGGAAGCAGAAGGCTCAAATACAGAAAGAAAAATTGGGTCTTGTGTATACAGCAGAACAAGAGGGAGATCAGCATGGTAGAGGCAGAAATCCATATGTTACTGAGAGAATATGCCCCATGTTACTGAGAGAATATGCCCTTTGCAATTTTCTGTTGAGAAAGAGAGAACGAGCAGTAGACCAGAGCAGTCCACTTGGCTGGAGAGGGCTTGGAAAGAGGGGGAAGGAAACATGACTTCTTCTGGGCAGTGAGATTATCTAACATGCAGGTTAGCTGGCTTTAAGCAGCTAGAGCCTGGGGAAATGGTTCAAGTCTCTTTTGGTGGAAATATCAAGGTGCTCTTTGTGTGTGGTGGTTATCAAAGATGAAGGGGAGGTGCAGGGGTGGCAGAGCAAGAGGGATGTTCCTGTGCAACCCAAAATGGGTGGACTCAAATGAGAGGCACTACAGTCTCATGAGACAAAATATTTTCTCTGTGTGTGTTAGAAGTTAAGCACTGTGGCAGCCTTCTACTGCAGCGTGTCTCCCATCTGGAGGGAAGATTGGCCCAGACTTAGGGACTCAGATCAGGAAATGGGAATCATGTTTTGTGTTTCTTTCTCTGGCCTAGACTGCTTGCTGAATGCATCTCTGAGGTGTTACTTTGATAAGTACATTAGAGATTGTGAGATGCTTGGATATATGTAATTGGATCTATAAATAATAAGTAACCTGAATATAGTGCCTGATTGACTGATTAAAAATTTTAAATGCAACAATAGAGTATATTTTACATGTAGCAAATATATACCAGTACCAGCAGTAGCAGCTCTATAACTCAGAGATTTTTTCCCTCTTATCAACATATGCAAAATATAAAAAAAATGCAGATACTTAAATCTGATTTTGTAAATTCCCAGTTTCCAGCAGTTCCCACTGAGGAGGAATTAATACCTTTAAGCTAAATATGGCAGCCACTTTGCAACAAGGAATGGCTTGTTCACATTCTTGGATGCTCAAAGCTTTGCATTTGAAGGAGGAGTGAATTGCAGTACTAGTTCTGCTTCTTACTTCTTTGAAATATATAAGGATGTTTAAGCTGTAGATGATGCACTAAAAAAAATGCATTTTCGTTTGATGCTTTCATCATAAATTACCTTATTTATGCAAAACAAACATGGAATACAGGATATTTGAATAAGCAACTTGTAGCTGTCTTTTTTTTTTTTTTTTTTGCTTGTATGTTTTAATCAAACAATCTTGAGCAAAATGTTGCTATGTTACTGCTTCTTCTTTGGGTTTGTCTGCATTGCACAATGCTTGTCTTCAACAGGACTAATTATCTCTAAAGCTGCACCACGCTAATGTAGCACTGCAATATGTTGTATAGATGTGTCCTAAGTGAGTTAGCCAAAGTATCTCTGCAGTATAAACTGATCTAAGAGAACATTATGGAAGAGTTACGCCTCCTCTATTCCACACCCAAAATATTGTGGAAAATGCAACAACTTCAGAAATTCTTGCATGTTGCTGGAGGTGGTTTCAGTTTTCGCACCAGAAGTAATTTAATTTCAGCACTTAAAACCCCAAAAGCTCCAACATATTGCTAGTGTGCAAAAATTCCATGTGTGCTAAAAAACAACAGCATATGGTTGGGTGGGGTGTGACCAAAATGAACATAGTTATCACATTGTGAACTTTCTTTTTACAGACTTGATTAAATAAGTGAAGGGGGGCATCTAGGACAAAAACCTGGAATCCTCCTCGATTCTGCCTTTTCGAATGTTGTGTGGTTAACTGAAAGCTTCATCTTGCATAAACTGCAGCTTAAAATAGGAGCCTGACATTTCATCTGAACATGAAAAACACACACAAAAGAAAGGTAAAAGGAAGTCAAGATGTCCCTGGGGTGAACTGTTCAAGCAGAATGTTACAGCACAAGTTGGAGGTGAACTTCAACCCTCCCTGTTTCCTGGTAGAGAACAGGTAGGTTGAGATCATTGGCTTTTTATGTATAATCCAATGCCTGGGCTTGGGCTCTTTTGCTGGGACAGTATGTTTCAGGATGTTTAAAAACAGCATAGTTTAGTGCAGAGTTAATCGTGAGAACAGATAAATTAGTCGAATGTGATGGTGACTGTGTATCCACAGTCAGTTTTGAGTGTCTACCTCAAGAGTCTTTTTTTTTCCCCTAAAGGGCCCACTGGTGCTAAAGACCTTAAAAGGTGCTCATACAAGAATATCTAAAAGCTGAGCGACCCAAAATCAGAAATACTTCTGGAAACTTAGGCCTAGACTTACCCTTCTGAATCCCTACTGTTGAGATTGAAGCCCTCTAAAATAATAGTAATAATAATAATAATAATAATAAATAAAGAAGCTTGGTGGACTAATATTAATGTGCAGTTTTGTGTGACTATTTAGTTGAACCCAAATCTACTCACCTGTATATACTGCTCTCAGGTCCTTGTTAGAGTAGGCTGTCTGCTAACTTTGGTTTACTCTTATTTGCTTTTTATATGCTCTTCTGGATGTAAATATATCTGGAGAAGCAGAATCCTTATTTTCTGGCAAATCACTTGCTATTCTGTCTGTTGCTTAGCTGTGAATATGGCAGGAGTCTAACTTTGCCAGGTAGGGCGAAGTCAGCCTTGCAAGCTGACTCTTGGCTGTCTGTATGACCAACTTTGTCTTCCTGTGGGCATCCATGGAAGGTGTCTTGTACTCAAATTCCCAGTCAAACTTTAATTTCTGCTGAAAAGGCCAAACACCATCACAGAGCCAGTGAGATGAACTATGCAAAATGTGCCTTTGTTTTTTGCATGAGGGTCTCTCAGGTTATTAAAAGTGAAAAAACATGGTAGTTTAACTTCTTTCAAATAGCTGGCAATTTCCCTGAGCTCTATAATCTCCTCTGGTTGCTAATGACTAATGTTTTCACATCTTGTATTGTTCCCCTAATCTTCTCAAGTGAATGTTCATCCTTGGGCAGTATTAATGACTGTACAACATTACAAGACTTTGGTCCACTTCTCTTTATGTACTTACAAAGCAGGTTTTACAAACAACAAAATAACATTGCACATAAAAGAATATTCCTCCAGTTTCAAAGCTAAGGACTGGAAATGACCATGGATACATTTGCTGCTTTGGAAAAACTTTGAATATAAAGCAGAGTTTTACCCAGAAAAGCCATTACTCATGCTAATTATGCTGGCCAAGACAAAGCATATCTTTCAGAATAAAACTCAGGTTGCTTTGTTGAACAATAGGGTTTGTCAACATACGACAAAGCCTTCATATCTCCAGGGGAGGATCCAGTTGATGCAACAAAGTGTCAATCAGGATGGAGAGCTGCAGGAAGTGAACTCATGCGTACTCCAGGGTTGTCCAGATCAGATGAAGAAAGTGCCAAAAGAGGTCACCCTTCATCACCAGTTGAGAGATGAGCTGTGTGTGAAAGACAGGACAGTTTGAAGGGTCCTGAATGGTGATCTCGGGAGATGTGTCCCTCAAGTGATAGAGACATGTTTGATTTCCTTGTACAGTCATTTGAGCAACTTGGCGTGAAAATACTAAATAAAACATACAGAAATCCCAAGAGGGCATTTCATGAAGGATCCCGAATGGGAATTATCCACCCTTTTAGCAGGTGTAGGACCCTGCCTGAAAGTGGCAACGTAGATGTCTCCTGAGCCTTCCCAGTAAGCCAGTAATGGATCTGCAGATCTGCCAGATAGTCTGTCATAGGTTGTCAGCCACGGCTGGGAGGAGGGAAGGCAGACGCTTTTGTTCCCGTGTCAAGCATGCAGAGAAGGGGCTCCTAAGTAGATAATTCAAGGGGAAACAGCTGCTGAGTTCTCAGTTCTCCATGACTCTCTAATTTTGCCTTCTTCTCTCAATGTATTTGCCTGCTGCTGGATGCATACTGGCTGCTGACAGCCAGGCAAAGAGAAAATGTTATAAAACTTCATTGAAAATTACTGTGAAGTGTGGCTATTTTGGTGTTTATCTAAGAACAAGTTGAAAGGGTTTCCTGAGTGCATGGGGTAATGGACTGACAATTTTAAACTCCTGTAGAGTTTAAAATTAACTAAATAACTAACTTTATTGCCCTATTCCTGATTTTTTAAGTAAAACTAGTATTAAGAACTCTTGTGTTTTTTGAAGATTTTTTTTCCTTTAAAAAGCCCCAGCTCCTGACATCACATGAATATAGGAGAATCTAATTCTTCATTTAAAAGTAAATAAACAGCTGAATTGTGGTTTGAAAATGTAAATCCTACCGACATAAAATCTCAGACAGTTGATAAACTAAAGTCCTGATTAATGTCTCACTATTTTTAGGCTTATTCCAGGATAAGCCTATGGCCTTAGGCTTATGACTCCGGCTCATAGGTTTGGGATATTTTTGATTGACTGTATTTTGATTTCTATATCACTCAGCATGCTACAAAAGTGTTCAAGAACTCTAGTAAGAAAAACTTGTCTTCAGAAGTTTGTCTGTATGAGAAACTAACAGGCATAGCCAGAGCTGTATAAACATGTCATTAAACCCTTGCAGATAAATCCTTTTTATTACCATTGCCTACTCCCACACTTCCATCTGAAGTATCCTGTGCTTCAGTCCTGGGTCATATTAATTTGTATAATTGTTCTGAGCCTGGTTATCTCTGGCTCTACAGCTGTTCTGGGGCTAGTAGCTAATCACATTATCTAGCTGCTGAATAAAGTACTGGACTGTCTTGCCTTTGTCCCCTGCCACTTAGTTTCTAAGGGATGTTTGTGTGTATGTTTTCAGCGAGATAAAGGTTATTTTGGGGAGCTCCTTTAATTTTTGTAGACTTCCCTACATACCTTGTTTGTAGCCTGATTTTGGGTGCCACTGCAATTTTTTTCCCTCCCAGTAGTAAAAGATAATCATTGATTTGAATAGAAATTGCAGATGTAGATGTCCAGGAGCTGTTGATATTTTCACACAGATTAGAACATGTAATTTGACTCTGTGGCTTCCCCCTTTTTCCCCCTCCATCCTATTCCTGCAGCATGAGGCAGGCAGGGGTTTAAGTTGACTTTGAGGAGCTGCAATGTGCAAGGTGACTAGATAAACCTGGTCAGGAACTCGCACGAGCCGCGTGGACATAGAGAGCAAACTTAAGCCACTTCAGTCCCCAAGAAACTCTTTAAAACGCGGGTGCCCAGGGGGTCCTGCTGTGCCCGGGCGCTGTGCCCCATTCAGTGGCAGCAGGGGTGTTTGGGGGGCAGCCAGGCCCTGGCCTCGCTCTCCCTGTGCACCCCTAGAAAGAGCTGGGTGGGACCGGCCCTGGGCTGAGGGGGTCATCAAATTATGTACTGGGATTAATCGCATCAAGTCAAATTAAAAAGCTTTCCAGAAGGCTGGGTCGTGGGGGGCGCGCCTGGCTGTGCAGGGAAGCCGCGCTGCGTCGAGCCGAGCCGAGCCGAACCGAGCCGAGCCGGGTGTGACGGCGCCGGTCACTAGATGGCACCACGCGACCGGGCTGGTAGCGGGGCCGGCAGCGCGGGGCCGGCGGGGGGAAGGAGACACGCGGGCCCGGGACGCCCAGCCGCGGCCCCGGCGCACCGCCGCTGCCCCTGCCTCCTACCTGCCCCAAACCGAGCCGGCAACATTTAGCGATTCAGCTTTTTTTTTTTCCATTCGCCGCGCCAGCTGTGAGCTCATTTCACAGGGCAGTCCGAAAGCTGAAAGTGTGCTAGAGCTAAGTTTTCAGCCTTAGAATCAGCACTTTCTATGAATATATTTTCATAGAAAGTTTTCTCACCTGCCTTGTCATTTAGGGAACCTTGCATACTAAATCCACTTCTGTTCATCTCTATACTAGTACTTTTGGCCCTATCTGGCAACCGATCTGTGCAGGTGGACATTCACATCCGTTGCCTCATGACGAGACATCACTCAATATCAATCTTTTATGTCTGGGTCATCTGAAAAGGAGCATGCAGCCCATGAGCCCGTGTGCCTGTTTGATACTAGGGCAGTGTGTCAAAAGCTTCCAGAAGCATGAAATCAATCTTCATTCCCCTACACATCCATCAAAAAGGTCACAGCATCTAGTTTAGACTGCATTAGGCAATTTATTTAAGTATGATTCAGAAGATATAAAGTTAAAAGCCAAAGACTACGTTCATAATGTCAAAATATTTCCTTGCTTGCTCCCAGCCTTCTGACAGGCCATGTGACAGGTGTCTCTGTCTAGCACTTTAGTCTGGGTCAGGAGTTTTGATCTGGATTTACCATGCTTTGGTCCATACCACAGAGTGGTCTCAGAGCACATGAACTGGCTTTTTTTTGGATGAGAGTGACACATCCATATGGAAGGAGCACAGAAGATGTGCTCATGCACTAAACACACATAGCGTGCTACAACTGCTAAGGCATCCAGACCACAGGAGCAGATTAGAGCTAGACTGATGCAACTCCCCCAAAAAACATTCAGAGTGGATGCTGGAGTCTCGGCTCCAGCTGTCTCACTCCTATCAGGCTGTGATATGCGCTAATTTAGACATAGCTAAATCAGATCAAGCTAAGTTCACTGTGGAGTTAAGCAAGAAAGACAGTGACCCTTGGGGCCAACCAAAAGCCTCTAATGTAGACATCTGCATTTTCCTCAAGTAGGTGATGTGGATAAACCCACTGGGGCTCAACTGCTTAATAGTTTCCCCAAACACATATATGTAGTATGTGCATCTTGTTGACCATCCCACTTGCGTTTTGCACTTCCGACTGTTTGGAAAAGAGCTACATGAAATATATTTTTTCCTTTTTCCCCACATTTTGACAAAAGAGTGAAAAATGCACTTTGAAGTGCCATTGCTAGTTGCTGATTTGGTTTCTGTTAAACTGAATGGGATTTATCCACTCTTAGGGCATGGTTTCACATTTTCTGCAAATTCAGGCAGATGTTTCTGCATGTGTTATGCTGAGTTATGCCAGTTCTGAAGGCTTTTTTTTTTGCAGCCTTAAGCTCTTCACCATCTCTCTGTTAAATCCAAAGCAAAAACCGTGGGGAGTCAATGAAAGATCAGTTCAAACACCCCTTATTTTGAAAAAAACAATGTCAGAGTACAGAGAGAGATCTTCGTTACTGTGCTGCTTTCATTCTGTAAGTTGACACCTCTTACTAACTCTGGTATTCCTTTATTAAAGCAAATCCTCAAATATGATATTTCTGGAAATGAGATTTTGAGTTGCTGGGTAAAAGAGAGTTAATAATCCTTTATTTATTTAAATGAATATGTTTTCTATATTCATAAGAAATTGTACTCAGTGGTGCATAGAGTTGGCTGGCAAATGCTACAAAGTGTCCAACCACTTGTTGAGTTGAACTCTTGGCACCTCCTTTGTCGGAAAAAGATTTAATGGAATCTTTTCATGATGGTGCTGTCATGCATATGCACCAGGCAGATGAAATGAAGCTTCCAGATAACCATAATTCTGGCATATCTAACTTCTTTGAGTGCCTGACTTTTTGTTCTTGCAGCTGAGGGGCTCTGGGTGAAAAGCCTCTGGTTTTAAGGTAAAAATTATTATCACCAGTTTTTTAAAATAAACATTACAATAAATTCAGCAGGACTACTCATGACCTGAAAATTAGGCATGTTCATAAAAGGTTGCTGAATTTAACCCTATGTTTTATGTTCTGAATGATTACAGAAAGTTTGCATTGAAATATTAATGAAAGAATTTTCCTAGCTAGATATTTTGAAGAACCACAGAAAACCCAGAAAGGAGCTTTGTGTTATAAAACATGCTTAAATGCTTCAGCTGTTCTCTATGCTCCTTAATTGAACCTGATATCCTAAGGGATGGCTTTGAATTATTAGAAAATAAGGAAAAAATACTGTATTTTTTTCTAAATGCTTTGTTGTTTAGTGAATATAAATTGCAAATGAAAGCTTAGCCTCCGAGCCTAATTTATGATAGTCAAGAATATGCTACAAAGACATTGTTTAAAAAAGTTTCTTGTATTTTACTCTTGAAGACTGATTGAAGTGAATATGTTGAAGGCAATATCCGCCAGGGCTGCATAACCTGCTAGTATCTTTCTCTGAAATTATTTCTGCTGGTTCTGTGGGTCTTATTTGGTGTGAAAATGTTGAATAATTTCAGGAATGCTCTCTGTGTGCTTATGTGTGATGTGCCTTGACATAACCAGCAAATTAATAATAATATAATAATCTTTCTAAAAGAAATTTTGAAACAATTTATAGCTCATGCCAGATGTCAGTTGACTGTATAATTTAACACACTTGTGTAACTGAAACATAACAGCTTTTGCTAGGTTTCCTTACTGATTGTGGATGTGAATGACAAAATTTGTATTTTTTAGCTATGTGCATAATCTGAAAAATCCACTCCCTGTTGCAGAAAATAAGCAGTTGTGTTTTAATCATCTGAAATTCATAGATTGAATCCTGTTTTATTTATTTAAACCTGGAAAAGACATAATTTCTCTGAGGAAAGTGCTGTGAATGTAAGACCAAGAACATTGTTTTTGTCCTATCACTATCTGCAAAGACTAGATCTCAATAAAAGTCTGTAAAGCAGCAAAGACAGGTCTGTCAGCTTAGAAACTGTGCTAGAAGATGTGATAAGCTTCTGGCTCTGGAGTTAACTGTTTCTTTCTGTATGTTTGTGCCTAGTGTAATGGCCCTGAATCTTACATATTTTAGATTGAGAAGTAACCCTGGGAATAGGGGCTAGGAAAACCTGGGATCTATCCTGCCAAACATTAACTGCCAAAAAAACAACCAGACTGAGTTAGATCTTCTTCTAGAGTGAATAGAGACAGACACCTCTGGGAGGAGGTTCATCCCTAAAAGACATGTCCAAAATAGATTACTCCCTGTGGGGAACTAAGTCTAACAAAGAAAATTTTAAAACTTTAATTTAAAAATCTTTATTCCTTATAACATATCTATATTTGCTTAAATTATAATGTTGCAGGATCTGTGTTAGACATGACATGATTGACACTTTTGATAATGGGCTTGAAAATATGCCCAGTGTAACTCATGTCTTCTGCAGTATTCTGAATAAAACCACGTCAGTAATTTACTTATTTATTGTAACAGCACATTTAATAGAGCTTTGATGTACAGCAGTCCTTATAGCAACTTTCAGTTTCATGTGTATAGGAGGAATATTTGATCAACATCATCTTTAAAATCTTAAGCTTGGGATTTCTGTTAATGTGTACTAGAAGTGCCATTTTTGTGGCCTACTTTAGTGGCGTTCTCACAAACTAAATGCAATTTCTCAAGAGACAAGAACGTGCCAAATGCTGCCCTCATAGCAGGAGAGGCTACACGAGTAGCTGCAGCATTCGACTAGCCGTGGACTGTAACAGCATGTTTCTTTTTTTCACTGCTGATGGGGAAGAGGCTGTGCTGCTTTTGAGAAAACTTTAGTAGGAAGTTTGGCAAGGAGCCAGGGAAATTTCTGCCAAGGTAGAATTTGACATCCAGGTGTTTTTCCCTGATGTGGCTGGTCTGACCACAGGGCTGATCTGATTTTGAATGGGAGCTTAAAAAGGAGTATGGGGAGGAAAGGGATGTCTTTTGCTCTCTTGTGTGTGCATGGATGTGTATATTGTGGCCCCTCTTCCCCCCAGAAAAGAATTAGAAATCTGATTTTTTCTTTGATATGAATCAAGCCCTGATTTTTGAAATTTTAGCAGTTTTTTCTTTGCAAAACTTATTTTCTGGTCAGCCCCACTATATTAAGCTAATATATTTATACCAAAAATTCTGAAGTCAACTAGGGATGTCCCTGAGATCACCACTGCCATTATAAAGCTAAAAATCTAGAGAGAGAATAAATCCCTTTTGTGTGGTAAGCAGAGTGCATTAGATTAACATACACAGTGCATTCAGACCTTTTCCCTTCTGTCCACTTGTGAATTAAGCCCTGTTTTTCTGAATACATTTATTAAATTCTGCCGCTTAAGAATAACTTGGAGTTTATGGATTGTTCCTGAACTATTGTAAAGTGTGACCAGTTATCAAGCTTAAATAATTAATAAAGTATTTTAATTAATAATTAATGAAGTCCTATGTGCCTTTTCTCAATGTTAGCATTGGCCTCTTCCCCATCGCCTGACACTGTTCGCTGCTGCTTATCCTTCCTTGTGCTTTTCTTTCAGCTGTGCAAGCAGCCTGAAGGAAACTCGCTGTGGCACTATTTGGTGAACCATATCAGGAAAAAAAAAGGGTTTTGCAGTAATCCTGCAAGTTATGAGTGGTCCCTCAAACAGGAGAGTCCCGTGGCAGCTCCACAGCTGAGAGGTGATAGGAGAGTGGGAGTGTGTGTCTGGGAGCTTTGAGGGAGAAAGCAAAAGTGCCCTCACCCTGCCACTGGCAGCAAGACAATAGTATCGAGCACTGTACCCTGTGTACCTCAGGCTCATTCGGGTGGGAGTCAGCCTGGGAGGTCGGTGGTTTCGATCCTCCTCCAGTTCTGGGCTGGCCGCAGCCTGGACTGTTGCTGCAGCCCTTGCACTGTGCTGCTGATGCGCTTGGTCACAGGATTTGTCCTGTTGTTGAATTTTTTTGCAGAAAGGAAGGGGAAGGGGTGGATAGTGTCCTGGAAGCATCTCTGTTGACATTCAGATAGCCTTGTGTGGCTGTGTCTGTGGGAAGGGAGGACACTCCTTCGCTGAGAGTCTGTGCGGGCAAACATCCGTTTGTACCTGGCACACACACACGTGTACATATACAGGTTCACATGTACCTGCCGGTTGTGATTAGATCCAACAGCTATTCAGAGTACAGTCACTGTTTGCAAAACCATTGTGGCAAACTGGAAGCTGAGTTGTACGTTGCTGTGGATATAATGGTTTGCCTAGAAGAGTAGGTCAAGATTTCCAAAATAATTACTAATGCAGGGTCCTCAGAGGGAAACTCTTCCATAATGAACCTGATTTTCTGAAGTGGTGCACTTCAGAAAATGAGGCCCTTCGAAGCCATCTCAAGCCTCAACTATCAAAAACCTGAAGCCATCTTTCCATATCTGCTCTTTGGCTTAGTAGTATAAGATGAGAAACGTGAGAAACAGGAGAGCAGCACAACATTGTGAGCACATATCAAATGTAAATGTTTATTAAGAAGTATTTATAAATACTACTTTGAATTATTAGGCTAATTCAGGAAGTCACTTACCTTTAAGAATGTACTGAAGTATATACTTAAATGCTTTCCTGAACAGAGATGTTTTTTAGAACTGATTCAGTAATAAAGGAACCAGATTAGAACTAACGGTAAACACCAAAGATATCTTCAGACTTCAGTAAATTAAATGTATTGGAAGCACTTTTAGTTTTGTCAAAGGAGCAATCAAAGAGAATGCAGAATAAAGTATTCTGGAAGATTTTTTTCCTTTTCTTCTTTGTTAATTCCAGTATTTTAAAGCTTCTGTAGTCCCCCCTGGGTTTAATAGCTGTATTATATGTGCATGTGTGTGTTTATAGATACATACATGCATATATATATATATACACACACACACACACACACACACACACACAGATGTATATGATGTTTAAATGTAACTTATGGGAATAAATGAACATATAGCTTGCAGACATGATGCTGCAGCCTGAAGAAGGAGGAGTTGACAGGAAGATTTGGTTACATAATAGTACTTCCCAGCAATGTGCTTAACAAAGTTTTCCAGGTCTCCCCTTTCTGAACTACTTTCAGACACATTAATAACAAAAAAGGAAAAAAAATGCAGGCTACCTGATTTCTCCCTGTGCTATTTCATGAGAAGGTCTAAAGTGGAGTGCATGGTAATAAGTATTAAGTACAAATTTAATTTACATAGACTGCTGCTAAATTGGGAGAGTTCATTGCATTGAATTTCTAGATTTTCTCATTATGCACATCCCATCCCTAGAGTCATTCTTAGAAGTTCGTTAGCAGCTCTGATCCCTACAGAACTCTTAAGCTCCATCTCTGCCCATGCAGAATTTAGAAAATGTGTGGCTTTGGGTAATTGCCCATACATTGATTAAGCAGTCCCTACTGTCCCTACATTGCTATAAACAGAGGGGCATCATATAAGTAGCAGAGAGCACTGGATAGAAAAACAGGAATTAGATCCTGAAAATGACATTTTTGTAATGTCATTTGCTTGCCCTGCCAGTGCTTGACCTGCATAAATACTTGGTCTGATTTGTTCTTAATCAGTTCCAATGACAGAGCTTCTGCAATAACCAGTACCACAGCGGTCACTGCTTTCTTAGTTTAGGAACTGAGAAACTTTAGGTGGAAATTAAATATCCTGTCCTAGTGCTTCCCAAACCCTGGCATATGGAACACAACCCACTGAATGGCTGTGTGACATAGTGCTCATCCACTCCTGATGGTGTAGGCAAATCTCAGGCATTTCAGATCAGTAGTCCTGCAAGTCTACAGTGCCAGTCCTGACATGTGGGTTTACCAGCAAGTTGCTATCTTTGGAGTTCTCCATGGTGAGAACCAGCCGTTAGATGAGAGGTTATAAATATTGTCAATTTTAGATGCCAGCTGTCTAACAATTCCTTTGTCTGAGACCACTGACTTAGCTCTGTGGGCCTCATGTGGCAGTCTTTCTTCCCGAGCCCTCCAAGGGTAGGTAAGCCTATTTCATCATATTCAGAGAGAGAAAAAAAAAAAAAAAAGTGGGTAAGTAAACTTCTTAAAATGACTTTTTTCTTATTTCTGTAGCTGGGCATCCTGGAGATGCTATGTCGAAATATTAAACTAAGATCTTGCCAACAGAGCTGTGATCTCTTTAGAAATACAGATTTTTCCCATGAATTATGATCTTTTCAGATACCTTTTAAAAGCTTCATATTCACAAGCCAGAATATACAAGATTTTTACATTAGGAATATCAAAACACTTTTCTTTAGTCCTCTTGGTCATTATATTTTTGCTGTGTGTTTTTCAGGGTTTTATTTTTCTGAAGCTGCTTGCTTTGGGAGGGCTCAGGCAATTTTTGACCCTGTAAGAATACCTATTTTATTAGACTTTCTCTCACTGTTGGGCAAACTGAAAGAGGATGAAGATCAGTTCTGCTAAACCAGCTTTCAAGATGCCTGCTTTTTTTCAGAATCTTCAGAAAATATGATCTGTTCGTATCACTCCTGCTAATCCTTTCCTCCTGCTGGAACCACTTTCTAAAGGTGTTGGCTCTCTCTAGGGATAGGAGGACACAGCAACTCTGTGTGTAATTCAGGCATTTCAGCTCAAACCCATCTCAAATATGGGCAAAAAGTTCATTTTGCACAACTTTACTCCTTAGCTGAGCAGTGTTGATTGTTAAAATCCCATCCTGTCATTCTCAGCCAGAAGAGTAGCGGCTGAGAGTGGGATGGTTTCTAAAATGAATGAAAGTGTAGACGCTGTATTCCCTGGCATGCAGCTCTGAAACACAATAGAGAAACATGGGATGTGTGGGGAGGTGCGGTCTTGCTTTTCAGAAATGAGTATATAGAGAGATCATATGCAATACCATTGTCCATTACATCGATTTGTGTTGAATTAATTATATGTGTATATAACACAATAGTTTAATGTATCTGTATAATTCTGGCAGACTGAAAGCCAGCTTTTCTACTGCTCATTCTATAGGTATTTTACAGAAGAATTTCAAAGGATCTTTCTCAATTGTTTATAAAGCTATTCTGATTTATCTCTGGCATTTACAATTGTTCCATAGAACTCTGTTACTGCAGTTGTTTGTGCCTTTTCCTGCCTGGATTCAACTCTTGCTCTCCTTCTTTACTGGCCTTCTAAATTCCAGATCTTCCAGTTTTATTCACCCTTGTATATAAACAGAAGGAAGGATTTTTCTTCCTGTTCCTTAGAATACTTTCCTGTACCCTTCTTCATGGCATGCTTCAGGCTGAAATTGCAGCCCTGGCGCTCAAGGTTTATCCTCTCTCTCCATCTCTTTTGTCCTTCATCTTAACGCATGCGGCTGAAAGAGGAAATATTTTCCTGTGTTCAACATGTACGAACAGACACAACTTCCTCTAATGTGTTCAGTGGACGTTTCAGTTTTTACCATAAAGCACCTCTTTGAAGGCATTCCTTATCCGTCTGAGCCCTGTTTGAGTTCTTGCTGGTTGGAGGGAATTTTTGCTCTCTGATCTGATGAATTAGTGAGTTTGAGCATCTGCTCTGATGTTTAAATATATTCAACCAGAACACTGGCATCAGACCTAAAGGTTTCATTGTTTTTGTGTTTGCCCAGAAACATTAATTTTTTGTTGAAACAAACCTGCTTGCACAAATATCTTAAGCTGAACATAAACAGGTAAGCATACAATTGAAGCAAGCACATTATAAATTAAACAAACTTTTTTACATTATTTTCACAGTTCTGTTGCTTTTTTGAACTATTTGGCTCTTTTCTTTCTGTGCTTCTCTGCATGCAGTACAAACTTCTGAAGTTGCAGATTTGTTTCTCTTCGCTTGACTTTGTAATGTATCTCAATCCTCATTTCTAGTCAGGGCCATTGGGTTCTTTCTACTAAACAACCAGCTTCTGTGTTCCCCTAATATTCCCAGCACTGCTCCTGTTTCCTTGCAGATTAGTTTGGGTGGTCTTTCTTCCTTGCTCCTTCACATCCCCCTATGGGATGTAGAATATCCTTCATGTTGCGGGCTCATGTGTTACATCTGGCACCCACAGCAGTGCTTGTAGACTAAGATGGTAAAAGCAGTGAGGTGTTTTCAGTTCTAACCACTTGTTTTCCTGTATTTATGATTTTCTCAAAGTTTTGCAACTTTAGATTATTTTTTTCAAGGCTTGCTTTGGCTCAAAAATTGGGGGAAATTAAGAAAAGCATTTTTCACATGGAAGTTAGGTTATGTGCTGTTGAAACTTGATTATAATGTAACAAGCCTGTGTGAACTGCTAATTGTTTGAAAATGGATTCATATTAGTATAGTTAAAATTTGGGGTGTATTCATTTATACATATATTCATTGTAAGTCTCTATATGCCTGTGTGAAAATCACTATGCAGACATAAAAAAAAAAAAATCAAAATTCATACCTGCATTTAATCATGAACTTCCAGGAGCTGTGGTTCTTTGTGCAGTTAGTAGGATATAAGTCCTCTTAAGTGTTCTTCTCTCAGTCCTCAAAATCTACAAACTAATTATCTGTGCATTTTTTATCTCTTTGCTTAAAATCAGAAAAATCAATAAAAAAAAGCTTTTGAATCCCTTGATTCAGAGAATATAAAACTGGAATTTAATTCCAGCAATGTTAACTGAGCTATATTATAGACTTGTTTTCTGTTCTTGTAAGCCTACACATCCACATATTGAAGTCTATCATATTATGCAAGTAATGCATAATGACTGAAGGAACATTTCAAAGAACAGAGGGGTTTTTTTTTGTGTAGCAGTGATTAGAATTTTTTAACAAATATTTATTGTAGAAAAAATGCTGATTCATTAAAACCAAATAGTGAAACAGTAAATTATGAAAAATAACCAACTCAAAAATAATCTGAAGAAAATATGTCGAAACACCTTGTTGTGAATTTCTTTTATTTGAAAATATTTCTCTCTCCTTCTCCCTTTCTTGCTCCCTTTTTTGTTTTTTTGCTTTCTTTCCATTCCCTTCTTCATTCTTCATTCTTCTTCATTCTTCAGTCTTCAGTCTTCTCCATTCTCCCTTTCGCTCTTTTTTTCTTTCCTTCTTTTCTTTCCCTCTCTTTCTTTCTCTTTCTCTCTCTTTTTCTTATTTATTCTTTCTCTCTCTCTTCTTCTCCTTCTTCCCTCTTTCTTTCCTTCTTTCAAGACAAATTTTTATTTTAGAATTTTCATAGACTTAGAGCTAGTAAATGTATGTGGAAGTCTAAGACAAACACTTTGAAACTGTCTGAACAAAATATTTTGCTTGATTAAAGCCGAAACCTGTTCTGATTTTTTTCCTTTTTTTTTTTTTTTTTTTTTGAGAGAGATTTCATCATGTAAAAACTACAGGATCTTCCTAGTAAATGAGTTCAGTCACTCACTCTTGAAATTGTTTTTTTTATCCACTGATCTTATGAAAAGACTGTTTATGATTTTACCTCCCCTCATGCTTAGATTACGTTAAATTTATTCATGGTAAGTAATTGTGCTAACCCTGTCCTTCAGCATAGCTAGTTCTTTACTTAATCTGATATTGTTTTCTAGTAAGTATTTACAAAGAGTCACCATACCTCCCCTTTGACTTCATTTTGCTGAACTAAGAAATGAGGTTCTTCTGATCACCTCACAGGCTGGAGGTTTTCCTTTCCCTTCGCTGTACTAGCAGCCCTTTTCCTGATTATGAGTGATCTGATCTGACTTTATGTAATATTCCCAATGRAGTCTCTTCTGCTTCTAGCATAAAATAATTTTCTGTAATAGGATCTCATTGACTTTTTTTTTTTCCAGGGGTATATTACACATTTGATTTACAGATATTCTACAATCAGAAGATACCCCAAATCTTTTTTCTCCCACTGCCTCAAGCCACTGCACTCCTAACTTATAACATGAAGTATTCCTATTAATTCCAGAGTGTGATCGTCCACATTCTTTCAAAATGTTTCAGTCTGTTTCTTTGTTTCGATCCTTAAAGTCATTCTGTTATTTTTTGTAAAATATTCCAGAAGTTTTAACTTTTTGGCAGGTAGGGAAAAACATTTCTGGACCACTGCTGCTATTGCATGTTTCATCTCATAACCTTAATGCAGCATTACTACTCTATTTAATGTGTATATAGTATTAGGAAGGGTACCAAATCCCTCTGGCAGTATTTAATTGACTGCATTATGTATCTAATGTGAACAGTGTCCTTGGTCATACCTATTACCCAAGTGAGTAGTTTGACACACATGAAATTTCAGCTCAAATGGGTTCAACAATGTCCAAGCATCTTCCATATCCTGTGAGTCATGGGAGCTTTGAGCTCATGTAGGTACTTACACTGTGTATATAACTGCGGGACTTGTGTGTAGGCAAGGACTGAAGTACATGCTTCAGTGACATCCTAAAGCAAGACTTAGTATGGGGAAAGATGGAATTTATTTTTAAACATGTATTGTGTGTTACATATGTCAAATCATCACTGTGCGTATTTGAACCTTGCCCTTGGTTTTAAATGAGCAGTGTTTTACTAATAAATCCATGCTTTTGAACATGTAAGTGCAGAAGACCTATCTGAACAGGCATATATGTTGTTTTGATTTTATACTGATGACCTTAAAATCAACACTACCTTCTTTTTACCTGATTGGTTGGAAAGTCAGGATTTCTAAGGATTTCTTAAATACCTGCGACTTGAAACCTATATCTGCTTTCATTATTTCAGCTGAGGTTGAGAATCTGACGTTTAACTTGTTTGAAATTGAGCAAAAGAAATGCAAAGGTGAAAAAAACCCCTCTGATTTAATTTTTTTCCCTGAGGAAATTACTTATTCTGATTATACATGGTCTTCAGAATCTTGTACACAACAGAGATGAAGAACTATAAACCTTTAAAATGGGTCAAAATCTCACTAATTATTGCTTTAATTAGTGAAGGCCAAATAATCTTTTTTTATTATTTTGTTCAGTTTAACAGAAGTAAAAGATATCCCAATTTTGTTAATTTGGAGGAAGCTGTGCCCTTGATTTTTAAGGGACTTCACTCAGTATATCAGATTACCTGAAAAGTATGTATGGTAGAAAATATAAAGGAGGTACTTCTAATTTTTCTATCATATCTGCTCCTTTTCTTTTGCCATTAGCAGAAGGAACATATATGTCCCAAACAAAGAATGAATAGTGAAAAATTCTTAATCAGGTTTGAAAAGCAATAGTTTGAACGTAAGAGCTTTTTAGTGACCCGTGTGCTCACTGGGAAACATTTTCTCAGTTGATTGCCTTGTACTCTGAATGCGCAACTGTAAATCAAAGTATAGATCTTTGAATGGCCCAAAATACTTTAAATACCTCTAATATATCTAGTTAGTGATATGTGAATGCTCTATGGGGGAAATTTTAGGTTCAGAAAATACAGAAAAGCTGTTTCACTCAAGTGTCTTATAAAAAGACATGTAACAGTGGTGTGCCATAACCCTCCAAAGTAGGAAAGACCTATGTATGTTAAGCTTTTCCCCATTCCAGGCACTGTAAAGGTATTCTCAGAGAATTCTGTAATTCTTTGCTGTAATTGCCAAGGCAGGAATGCTATTGACTTGCTCTCTAACATCTTTACCTGCTCCATTCATTAAGATCAGTTTAAAGGTACACTTCAGTTAATAGAATATTTCATCTTGTATTGTCTTGTACAAAACACAAAATGCTATTAGTAACTGAGTTAATAATCTTATGTTAGGTTTTAAATACCTTTATACAAGTATTATGTCTGTATTTAAGATAGTATTATTTAACAAGCACCTTGTACTGTCACAGTTTAATACACAGAATTACTTTAACACAGTGAATTGTAAAACAACCTTTGCATCAACAGTGCATGAGGTTAATTTGGTGGCTTCCTGGTGCTAACAGTAAATCACATTGACTTGAAGCTACATTTTCAAATATTTTATAGCAACAGTATATTTCAAATTTGATATTTTGCCCCTGTTTTCTGATTGTGGTACTTCTCTAGAGTAGTCATATTTTTTTAGGGCTGCTTCAGACACAAAAATATTTAATTTTATGAAGTACTGTACTCTATTACTCTATTCCCACCATGCTATTTAGCAGTACCTGGTTAAGAGAAAATTATGTTAGAGTGCAAATTACTATCTGCTGTTATCTCACTACATTGTTATTGTGGTAATTTATCAATATCAAAGGAGCTAAATAATATAAAAGAAATGAAAGGAAGTTTGTGCAGAGTGTGAAGTGAATCTCATGTCATACCTTGCTGGTTGGTTCATACCCTTCCTTGCGCTGCGGCAGCCACAGTCACGTGCTAGGCCTTGCAGCCCAGGACGAGGTGCTTCTCCTCTGCATCTCTTGGTGGAGGTGGCTGGGAAGATCCTGTTCTGGGGGAAGCTGCTGTGGGGCGCAGGCAGTGGGAGAGCGCCTGTTCGGCCAGAGAGCTTGCTTTACTTATCGCTGCGCTTACCTGTGCTCTGCACCTTTCTTCGTCACTGCCTTGAATATAGGAGCACATGTGAAACGAAATGAAATGTTGTCATTTAATCATTCTGATTTGTAAGCTGAATCAAAGGTCCATTTTAACATTTTGGAGAAGGCTGGCTTGTCTCTCTAACTGGGCAATACCTTGATTGTACTTCTTGCCATATGCAGGATCGTTTTTCCCTGGGTGAAATCAGTGAGCTGATTACCAAACAGAGGTCTGCCCATTCCAGAGAGAAGACAGTGGGAATATCCCTTCCTGCCGCCCCAGTGTGGCTCAACCGCCACAATAAGCAAGCAGTACCCCATTTCCCTTAGTATTTTCATGTCACAAGTGATATTCTGTAGCACTGAATTTACACGAGAGGGGCAGCCTTCACAGCTGCGCAGTGGGCAGGCTTACCTTTTCACACACTACTTTAAAAAATACTTGCGTACGTTTAATGTCGCCAGGTCAAAGCTTATTTTTAACTCTTCATGTTACTTCTAAAGCGTTAATACCGCCGTGCCCGGAGCGCGGCTGCCGAGACCC